>NW_007377738.1:117292-118225 GCF_000475195.1 Diaphorina citri
AAATAAATAAATGCAGTTTCTTTGTGTTATTATATCACAACTTTGGTGCTCACTGCAGCATTGTAGGATTTTTCCCAATATCTCGATAATTCTAACATCCAATATTTACCTACCATGCTGGCACCGGTCGCTATGCGCATTTATATGTCATAGCTACTCATTTTCCTCACGAGGCTGAGTGGGCCCCGCAACATCCAGTCACGGAATCAATCATTTGCATGATACAAATTTCTTGACCCCGCTGGGAATCGAACCCGGGTCTCCCGCGTGCAAGGCGAGCGCAGTGACCACTAAGCCATGGGAGCTGACTGTATGACATAATAAGTTGATGGCAGCTCAGCAAGATACTCTCAAGGTAGAAACATTTTCTACCATTTTGTTCTCGGTAACAAACGTGGAATTAACATGGAAAGTTCCGCAAAATTTAAACGAAAAGTTCCGCGACGGATCAAAAATCTGATTTAAATGTCACATTAGTACATACGATATATTAGAATCAGTTGGGTCAAGGTACTAATGACCGATCTTACCTGAGAGTTAACATATAGTGCCAAAGGTTTTCTCCATTTGATTATTGATTTACACAGACCAGTATTCCTTAAACTCTGGAGTAACTGAAAACTCTCAGTGGTAAGATGGTAAGATCGGGCATAAAGGTTACTTACTGTACAAATCGAACACCAATTCCTTCATTGTCTTGTGGTTCATATCGATTGGTTGTCTGTTGCGGGCTTGTTTCCAATACTTTTTCTCGAACATCTTATTGTTCATTCTCCGGTTGTTCATTCCGAATTTCTTCCTAGCCGGTTGGTTGGGCGCCATATATTCTTTGTTAACTCCAAACACTTGCTTCTCGACAAAGTTGGGGTCTGTTTCTTTCCTCAACAGTGGCCCCTCGGGCGAGTGACCGAGGTGCTACCGGGGTCGGACGGG
>NW_007377738.1:118235-137875 GCF_000475195.1 Diaphorina citri
CGGGCCGGTGAGTTCCCGTGAGACCTCTGTTTCAAAAATGAGCTCTGCAGAAACGTTCTCTGCAGATCATTTTCACTTCTACTCATTCTTCGGGACATCAGGAGGGAGCGGGAGGGAGGGGTGGCAGGCGGGGTGGTAGGGATGGGAGGGAGAGGCGATGTGAGAAGACGAGTGGAAGACAGAGATCTCTGGCATTGGATGAGGGCCTCATAGAGGTCGAAGCCTTGCAGGCAGAAGAATCGGAGCTCGCCCATGCCTTTGGGAAACTCACTGCAACAAAATTAACATACAAAGTTAGTTATTTGTGGGCTTCTCTGCTTGATCGGTGTAGTTGAAACACCTATGTTTATCAATCCAATAAGTAACATATCCCTCATCACATCTAAAGAATCGGAGCTCGCCCATGCCTTTGGGAAACTCACTGCAACAAAATTAACATACAAAGTTATTTGTGGGCTTCTCTGCTTGATCGGTGTAGTTGAAACACCTATGTTTATCAATCCAATAAGTAACATATCCCTCATCACATCTTGTACAAAGTTAGTTATTTGTGGGCTTCTCTGCTTGATCGGTGTAGTTGAAACACCTATGTTTATCAATCCAATAAGTAGGTAACATATCCCTCATCACATCTCCCGCTGTTGCTGTAGAGAGCTGGAGACACAATGTTTGTTAGTTTAGGAGGCTAGGTGGTTTCCAAGCTTAGACAACAGACCGACGAAAATTTCAATTTCTCTGCTTGATCGGTGTAGTTGAAACACCTATGTTTATCAATCCAATAAGTAACATATCCCTCATCACATCTCCCGCTGTTGCTGTAGAGAGCTGGAGACACAATGTTTGTTAGTTCAGGAGGCTAGGTGGTTTCCAAGCTTAGACAACAGACCGACGAAAATTTCAATTTCTGAACGGAAAAAGAACATTCGATTTTCGAGCAAGTTATACCTAAAGTTCGAGTACAACTAAGTGGTTATCGATGTCACTTACCTACTTTAATGTTAAGAAAATGATGCAAAAAAATCTTCAGTCACCTACCAGTTGGTTTTAATGGTAACAGTCCTCTGGAAATCCTCGGTGCATTCTGACTGGAAGATCTGGAGTGTAGAGAGCTGGAGACACAATGTTTGTTAGTTTAGGAGGCTAGGTGGTTTCCAAGCTTAGACAACAGACCGACGAAAATTTCAATTTCTGAACGGACAAAGAACATTCGATTTTCGACCAAGTTATACTTAAAGTTCGAGTACAACTAAGTGGTTATCGATGTCATTTACCTACTTTAATGTTAAGAAAATGACGCAAAAAAATCTTCAGTCACCTACCAGTTGGTTTTAATGGTAACAGTCCTCTGGAAATCCTCGGTGCATTCTGACTGGAAGATCTGGAGCAAGTTATACCTAAAGTTCGAGTACAACTAAGTGGTTATCGATGTCACTTACCTACTTTAATGTTAAGAAAATGACGCAAAGAAATCTTCAGTCACCTACCAGTTGGTTTTGATGGTAACAGTCCTCTGGAAATCCTCGGTGCATTCTGACTGGAAGATCTGGATCTTCTGCAGATGGTTCCAATGCCATGACACTTTGACTTGGTTCGTATGTGGATCTCGAATAATCAGCTGATGGTTCTTGTTAGACAAATTTCCGTACAGGCCGGAAAATCCTGCAGCTCTCGAAAACTCGTTGTCAATGAGAGACACGGCAAATTCGTTCTCTGCAACTAAACATGAGAAGGAATAGAATTCTTGAGAACAAAATTACAGTGCATGGTGTGGTCAGGTATTTCGGTTTTATCGGGTTGAGTTTCAAGAAGCAGAGGCAATAACCTTTCTCTCGGGATTACAGGACTCGATTCAAGTCGAGTTTCAGGCCGACCACCTAGGTGTATCAGACGGTCTGAGCGGTTAGCATAAAGCTTTGTAAATGCTTAGTCTACGCCGTCGATCGATGAGGTGAAGACGTAAATCTTTGTTGTCAAGGCAGTGTACGGTCTCAGTCGACTATGTGTGGACACTACACAGCTTAAGAATTCTAAAATGTGATGATGACTACTTCAAACACCAGTGAGCAAAGACCTTTACCGCCTTTAGACCAGACATTACCTTGATGGATCGGAGGTCGCAGGATGTCCCTCGGTCTGAGCGGTTAGCATAAAGCTTTGTAAATGCTTAGTCTACGCCGTCGATCGATGAGGTGAAGACGTGAATCTTTGTTGTCAAGGCAGTGTACGGTTTCAGTCGACTATGTGCGTGGACACTACACAGCTTAAGAGTTCTAAAATGTGCTGACTACTTCAAACACCAGTGAGCAAAGACCTTTACCGCCTTTAGACCAGACATTACCTTGATGGATCGGAGGTCGCAGGATGTCCCTCATGCTGCCCATCCACTTTTGTGTCTCCGTCTCCGAGTGTCCGGCTAAATAGACGGAAGCCCTTCGACTACTCCATGTGATGACTACTTCAAACACCAGTGAGCAAAGACCTTTACCGCCTTTAGACCAGACATTACCTTGATGGATCGGAGGACGCAGGATGTCCCTCATGCTGCCCATCCACTTTTGTGTCTCCGTCTCCGAGTGTCCGGCTAAATAGACGGAAGCCCTTCGACTACTCCTCTTGGAATCAGAATACTGGAAGATACCGAACGCGTATGGCTTCGACCTACAACATCAAATCATCCGAAGAGGAGAAATATTAACCTCAAATAACGTACCACTGGTTTACCTATAAGATTTATTACTTATTATTTCGTTATCGTACGTAAAGTCCGGAATACACTCACTACGACATGTTTTCCAACTTTTGGTCCTTCGTCTTTCTCTCTAATCCTAATATCTTTTCGACATATCGTATGGTGTACGCGATATCTGCGCAAATTTCAGGTCGAAACGAAGAAAATTTTGCGCTACCATCATGTACACGCGCAACGACGAAAGATCTTTTCGCAGGATTCTCACTTGGTGAGAATTATCTCAATGTCGGTGAATTGCGGACATCCGACCCAAAAGACCGTTTTTCCACCTTCATGACCGCGTACCACTGGTTTACCTATAAGATTTATTATTATTTCGTTATCGTACGTAAAGTCCGGAATGCACTCGCTACGACATGTTTTCCAACTTTTGGTCCTTCGTCTTTCTCTCTAATCCTAATAGTTTTTCGACATATCGTTTGGTGTACGCGATATCTGCGCAAATTTCAGGTCTAAACGAAGAAAATTTTGCGCTAACATCATGTACATGCGCAACGACGAAAGATCTTTTCGCAGGATTCTCACTTGGTGAGCTCTTCCACCCAACCAAAATTAAAATTATCTCCATGTCGGTGAATTGCGGACATCCGACCCAAAAGATCGTTTTCCCACCTTCATGACCGACTGTTTTCTTACCTTCATATCTTTCTTACCTGGATTCGGTCCTACATATCACAGTGTCATGGGGAACTTGGATTTGGTGAGTGATTTGTCCTCTGGCTGATCCTATTTGTATTTCTAGATGAGCACCACTCCTTCTGATCATGCACCACTGGGTTTTCCATGTCTGAAGATCAAATTAGAATACTTGAAAATTATTTTGAACAAGAGATTGTTCCAAATTGGGGTGATACTTTCACAAGTTCCTTTTTTAAAAGAGGTTTGATAGAGGGAACTGTAACTCCCAAGGTTTTATTGTCCCGAAAGCGAAGGGAGAAGAAAGACAGGATAGGAGAAAGCCTGCCGTTCCGAGACCAAACTTTAACTGTTTAGGGATAAAAGATTGAAAGAGGTTTGATAGAGGGAACTGTAACTCCCAAGGTTTTACTGTCCCGAAAGCGAAGGGAGAAGAAAGACAGGATAGGAGAAAGCCTGCCGTTCCGAGACCAAACTTTAACTGTTTAGGGATAAAAGATAAGATCGAACTTTAACTATTTAGGGATAAAATCTAAAACCAAATGTGTTAAAGAAATAAGCAAGAGGGGGGAGGGGGGAGTTTACCTTCCATGGTCCAAAAGGTCTGTTTTTCGAAGGAACCTTGGCATCTAAAAATCCGCTAAGATATAATCCAGCCATGGCATGCTTCCGTCTCACTGAAACAGAAATGAAACCGTTTCTGTTAGCTTTGGGTATCCAGGTAATTAATCCCAAAATTAAACACGAGTTAAACATTAAACCACATTAGTTTAATTAGAAACATGGAAAGTCATCATGATTGACTGCATTTTTTCCCGCATTAAAAAAACCCTTAGTAAGTAAAAGTATAAAAAGAAAGCTATTTCCTTAACCTTTTGTCCGTTTGTCACTATCCACAACAGGAATAGTGATTGACTGCATTTTTTCCCGTATTAAAAAAACCCTTAGTAAGTAAAAGTATAAAAAGAAAGCTATTTCCTTAACCTTTTGTCCGTTTGTCACTATCCACAACAGGAATATTCATTTTCTTAATTTTTCACGTCACTCAATGCATAATTATGTAAGTAGGTACATAAATTATTTTACATTATTTTTAAATAAATTGTTTTACATTAGCGTCTAGGTATCCAACATAATTAAGTCTTCTAAAAATAAATGGACATCTAACTTTCAATTAATTAAAAAGATAAAACAAATACAAGAGTCTAGAATTAATTTTTCGAGTACATTAAAGTTTTTTTTATGTAAACCGAAAGGCTATTAGAATATATGAAAACCGAAAGGCGAAATAGAATTTTGTAAAAAGATACTAATTTGTTTAGGCGATATTATTCTAATGCTTGAGAACAAAATTACAGTGCATGGTGTGGTCAGGTATTTCGGTTTTATCGGGTTGAGTTTCAAGAAGAGGCAATAACCTTTCTCTCGGGATTACAGGACTCGATTCAAGTCAAGTTTCAGGCCGACCACCTAAGTGTGTCAGACGGTCTGAGCGGTTAGCATAAAGCTTTGTAAATGCTTAGTCTACGCCGTCGATCGATGAGGTGAAGACGTGAATCTTTGTTGTCAAGGCAGTGTACGGTTTCAGTCGACTATGTGCGTGGACACTACACAGCTTAAGAGTTCTAAAATGTGCTGACTACTTCAAACACCAGTGAGCAAAGACCTTTACCGCCTTTAGACCAGACATTACCTTGATGGATCGGAGGTCGCAGGATGTCCCTCATGCTGCCCATCCACTTTTGTGTCTCCGTCTCCGAGTGTCCGGCTAAATAGACGGAAGCCCTTCGACTACTCCTCTTGGAATCAGAATACTGGAAGATACCGAACGCGTATGGCTTCGACCTACAACATCAAATCATCCGAAGAGGAGAAATATTAACCTCAAATAGCGTACCACTGGTTTACCTATAAGATTTATTATTATTTCGTTATCGTACGTAAAGTCCGGAATACTCATGACCACCCTTTCGATGGTCCTACTGTGATGAGCGATAACCAATTGACCACTGAATAGTCCACAAAGATCATTGGTCGAATCCAATAAGTTCGAGACATCTCTTTCACTTACCGCCACTGGTCCGATCGATGATATGGGTACCTAAGACCTTACTCTTGATTACCTACCTACTTTGAAGAAGCAAAAAAAATATAAAACAAAATCCTCAATGTCATCATTTCGTCATTTAGAAGAGAACAAAATAACACGAAATTTGCGTATTCTCAAGACCTCAGGCTGTGAGATGACGCTGTTGTTAAAATGTAACCGAAGAGAACAGTAAAATACGCTCCAAGACGATGCTGTTTGGAACCTAATAGAATTAAAGCGGATTTTTTTTTCTTTGGTGTAACCAAGGAGGAAAAACCCGATTAATCAAATTTCATCAAAGCTAACCAAAATTGAATATCCAAATTTTCTCCAGCGGCCCAATAACCAGATTAAGGACAAAGACTAGACGGCCGTTTTGGACTTATGTACAAAATTTTACATAAATATCCACAGGTTTTTCTGGAATGTCACAGAGACGGCAGTTTTGCAATGTTGCATCCGAATCATCACCGTTCCCAAATGAAGTTTGTCAAAGAACCTATCCATTATCCATGTCACATCAGCTTTTACTAACCAAAACCTCGACACCAATAAAATTATTTTAGCAAATAAGACTGCCATTGTAGTTCATTAGGTAGGTATAGTTCAAAGAACTTTGGTCCTTTTTTTCGCTCATCGCAAAAAACCGTATTCCAGTTTTGCTCGTAGGTACCTTCCATTGTGAAGGTTTTGAAGATTCCCTCTCACATTTGGCGAGATAAATTTTTGCAATCCGTCCTCGAAAACACATTGTATTCTGAGATTTACAAACGGAATGAGACAAAAAATGCAGGCTAATCTGGCTAATTTAATTAGCTGTCATATATATCCTGTTTTAATCTAACATACCGAGTGTTTCGGAAGCTCTTTGTGACTTACTATATCTTAGAGTTACCGTCAAAAGCCTTGTGCAGTGGTTCTCAGGACACCCTGTATAAATGCAAACATAGATATGGGGTCAAACATATAAATCTTCCTGATAACATCAGTTTACTGTTCTGAGATCAACCAGGTGTGATACAGAAGTGCTATATGGGACACGGCCAATGTCCTCTGTTAGTTCTATACTGTCACCGATGTGTTAAAATTACATTCCATTAAATATAAATGGGGGGTCTTTTCTGGCGAAATTCCTGTGTGCGGAGTCCAGTATGTAGGACCATTACACCCAATTCTGGGTGCTTTCACTGTTCTCCTTCAAACATTGCTGTGTCTTTTATGAAGTTCAGCAACGTTTTAATCGTTTTTTTATTTTTCGCGTTAAAAATAAGTTTGACCAAGGTTGGCAAGATTTAAATGTTTGGTTCAGTAAAACTCATAAAGTTACATTATTTTATTTTTCGCGTTAAAAATAAGTTTGACCAAGGTTGGCAAGATTTAAATGTTTGGTTCAGTAAAACTCATAAAGTTACATTACTTTCCTTTCTATATAGGTAGGATAAGGAAAGTAAAAATTAGAATTCACTTCGTTCAGTGAGAATATCTACATGGGTCTCTATCAGAGCTAGAACGTGACTGACATGTGGCATTCTCTGCCACCCAACCTCTATGTCCTTCACAGTATATATAATGGTTATGATTATTTACCTGTGGTATTGGGAATTGTGGGAGTACCAGGCTACCGGGTATAGATATACTTAATTAACTATTACTATTGTTATTTACCCAGGCACCTGTATCATTCCGACTAAGTATGGACATAACAATAAGTTCTTCATACGTGCTACTGTGGGAAATGTTTCAGGGAAAATGTAAGACCTGTACATTGGAAGTGTAGTGGCTTTTAATAGCCCGGAGTCCCGCAATACCTCCTGAAAATCTAAACCTATGATTTTTTAAAGAGGTTTGACAGAGGGAACTTAACGGCTAAGGTCCTACCCGAAGTAGAAGAAATAAGGAAGGCAGGATAGGAGAAAGCCAAAGCCGTTCCGAAAACGAACCTTATCCCTTCAGGATAAAATCCGCCCCGGGCGGGAATCGAACTCGCGGCCTAGCGCCCACAAGACAGACGCGCTACCAATCAAGCTATCTAGGTTGGCAAGTGGCTATGGCTAGGAATACATTAATTTATTGTAAGATGGTATGATATGAATTAAGAACTGTATTTACCTACATACAAACCTAAGGTAGGCGTTCAATACCTATAGGTATGTACCTATGTACGTTCGGAGCTACAGACTGGCGTATTTCTTTTTCCCAGAGTTCCTACGAACCCGCGTCTAACCATAGCCAATTGTTTTTACGAATTCGTAAAAATCATAAACTCTCCTTGATGTGAAAATAATCGCTCTGTGAGAAGAGCGCATAGATTGAGATATGACATCAGCGAACAAAACTAATTACCTATTAGGTAAGTACCTACGAAAAACGAATTTTACTTCAAATTCTTCAAAAGTCAAAGGTTGTGAGGTCTTGACAAACAGAAAATAAAATTACAAGTCAAAAATAAACAAAGAATTTATGGTGGGAAAGGGACGTTTTATGAAAAATAAAATCCCATCCCCCTACTGTTGTCATGGGATTTTTCTCGAAAAATCTCGTCCTCAACACGCTCCCCTGTGCTAGATCCCCTATGTACGTTCGGACTTCGGAGCTTCAGACTGGCGTATTTCTTTTTCCCAGAGTTCCTACGAACCCGCGTCTAACCATAGCCAATTGTTTTTACGAATTCGTGAAAATCATAAACTCTCCTTGATGTGAAAATAATCGCTCTGTGAGAAGAGCGCATAGATTGAGATATGACATCAGCGAAAAATAACGATGAGCGTTATATTGGGCATATCACAATCCTGACACTTCGGTGTGTTATGCTGATTAACTTGTAGCTAGGTATTGTACAGGGTGTCCCATGATTTAATTTGGTCAATAATTTTTGTTTAATGGACATTTAACATCAATGAGATTGGAAAAATATTGGACATTTTGCTTGGGCAGTTGGACACATATCGTTCCGGGAAGTTTATAACAGATCTAGTTTTTTTTCCAAAATTAATAAGCGCGTCAGCGCTCCGCCACGCCAAGTCAAAATTTGACAGCACTACCAAGAGATATTATACGCCACAGAAAAAGTAGCCGGGTTCAGGTAGTTGTAGACATAAGAAATACCCTAACCACGTATGTATTGGTAATTGATCAGAGCGAACTTGGGCCTGTAAGGACCCTAAAGGACCTGATCGTGCTGGCATCACAAGATTCTCAAGAATCAAAATATTCTAAGAGTACCTATGTATGTACCTACAGCTTTTATTATTTACGAGAATAAGTAGGTACCCTCAAATTCTTGATTGTAATAAGTAATACCTTCCCCTTCCAGACTAATGAGCTATACCTTCCTGGATCCCTTTTATTCTTATACCTAGACTACCTACATACCTATAAGTAATACCTTCCCCTTCCAGACTAATGAGCTATACCTTCCTGGATCCCTTTTATTCTTATACCTAGACTACCTACATACCTAAAGGAAAACGTAGATCCTTGACAAATGAAGTGTGCCTTCCTGAAGGCATGTGATGTGTTCCAGACTGTTCCAGTCCACTCGACCCTACTGTTTGTTTACACACAGGAAATTCTCTTACATGCTGAATATTTATACCAGTGGACCCTTAGCTTAATGTAATCCCGGCTTAACTGAAAGACCTAAAAGATACAAGGGTTGGCAAACCAACATTATCCTGTCTTGTTCTTGCGAATGGCTTACCTTTTCTTCAATAATGAGTGAGTTGAGCTTATCACGAAGTAGTCTCCTATCAATGGAGTCGTAATCGTTGAGAGATTCTGGTTCACTACAGCCGGGTGTTGACATGAACACCCCCGGACTGGCTAGCTGTAAGCTGGAGACACTCTGGAAACAAAAGTCATCATCCAATGAGGAACAATATTCGAAAACTTGCTTTGGAACAATACCTATTGGAAATTTTGCTTTTGCAGATGGACACGGTATGATGTAGATTGAACAATTCAACATAACGTTCCAGGAAGTTCATAACAAGTCTAGTTTCCCCAAAATGAGAAATACCCTAACCATCACGTATTGGTGTTTGATCAGAGCGAACTTGGGTTTGTTAAGATGTGTCCACACATGGTCGACAGTCGTCGATAGACGAGGCGAATTTATGTTGTCGAGGCAGTGTGGACGGTTCAGTCGACCGACAGCCGTCAACCATGTGTGGACACAGCTTGAGAACCCTAAAAGACCTGATGCTGGCATCACAAGGGTCAAAATCAGCTAACGCCTCGTATGACATTGGCAATTAAAAACATGTTAGCAAGAATCAATCAGTGAGCACACGATTTTGAATTCAACAAGACGTCAATAAAAAATTCACAATTGAACAATGCAATGTCTCAATGACATAACTACGGAATACTGATAGCTCGGACAAGGTAGGTCGTAGGTGTACCCTTAAGTCAACAGATTGGGCCAAATTTAAAACATGTAGAAGCTATATGTATTATGTACCTACCTGATTTGAATGGAAAATATAAAATGTCGAACTCATCACCACCCTTTCGATGGTCCTACTGTGATGAGCGATAACGAATTGACCACTGAATCACTGAAAAGGTGAAAAGTCCACAAAGATCATTGGTCGAATCCAATAAGTTTGAGACATCTCTTTCACTTACCGCCACTGGTCCGATCGATGATATGGGTACCTAAGACCTTACTCTTGATTACCTACCTACTTTGAAGAAGCAAAAAAAATATAAAACAAAATCCTCAATGTCATCATTTCGTCATTTAGAAGAGAACAAAATAACACGAAATTTGCGTATTCTCAAGACCTCAGGCTGTGAGATGACGCTGTTGTTAAAATGTAACCGAAGAGAACAGTAAAATACGATCCAAGACGATGCTGTTTGGAACCTAATAGAATTAAAGCGGATTTTTTTTTCTTTGGTGTAACCGAAGAGAACAGTAAAATACGATCCAAGACGATGCTGTTTGGAACCTAATAGAATTAAAGCGGATTTTTTTTTCTTTGGTGTAACCAAGGAGGAAAAACCCGATTAATCAAATTTCATCAAAGCTAACCAAAATTGAATATCCAAATTTTCTCCAGCGGCCCAATAACCAGGTTAAGGACAAAGACTAGACGGCCGCTTTGGATTAGTGTACAAAATTTTACATAAATATACACAGGTTTTTCTGGAATGTCACAGAGACGGCAGTTTTGCAATGTTGCATCCGAATCATCATGCACCGTTCCCAAATGAAGTTTGTCAAAGAACCTATCCATTATCCATGTCACATCAGCTTTTACTAACCGAAACCTCGACACCAATAAAATTATTTTAGCAAATAAGACTGCCATTGTAGTTCATTAGGTAGGTATAGTTCAAAGAACTTTGGTCCTTTTTTTCGCTCATTGCAAAAAACCGTATTCCAGTTTTGCTCGTAGGTACCTTCCATTGTGAAGGCTTTGAAGTTGAAGATTCCCTCTCACATTTGGCGAGATAAATTTATGCAATCCGTCCTCGAAAACACATTGTATTCTGAGATTTACAAACGGAATGAGAAAAAATATACAGGCTAATCTGGCTAATTTAATTAGCTGTCATATATATCCAGTTTTAATCTAACATACCGAGTGTTTCGGAAGCTCTTTGTGACTTACCATATCTTAGAGCTACCGTCAAAAGCCTTGTGCAGTGGTTCTCAGGACACCCTGTATAAATGCAAACATAGATATGGGGTCAAACATATAAATCTTCCTGACATTTAACATCATTGTATTACTACAAAAGTGTTTAGTGATGGGCGTTTTACCCTCTATTCGTTGACAAGCTATAGCGGCCTACTTCCATTAACCTCACCCGGCCTGTCTGCGGCCGGGAAAAGTCATCAGCACGCGATGGCCCATATGGTCCCCCATCCGGATATTAATCACGTGCAACGTTGCTTAACTTCAGTGGTCTATTGAGAACTAGTGCTTTTATTCTGCTATTACCGCTGGGGGCCAAAAATAGAATAGAGAGGGAACAAAGACCCCAAGTTTTAATTGAAGCAGATAATTTTCTTGGCAGTGCAACAATACCAATCAAATACCTATACCTAAAGGCACTTTTGGCCAGCCTAGTTAGCTTGGTTTGTGGTACGTCTGCTTTGTAAGCGCTAGGCCGCGGGTTCGATTCCTGCCCGGGGCGGATTTTATCCTGATGGGATCATGTTCGTTCTCGGAACGGCTGGCTTTCCTCCTATCATGTCTTTCTTCTCTCCGATTTCGGGACGATAAGACCCTAGCAGTTACAGTTCCCTCTGTCAAACCTTAAAAAAAAGGACTTTTCAGTCAGGCTGGTAGAATAAACAAGGTATAATCTATTCTATTCCGTCCCACCTAGGTATGTACCTGTTCTTCTAGTTCATAGCTATAAATTTACCTTTAACCTATTGACAGATGCTAGTTTACATCAAGGGAAATCCCAAGTACCATTACCAGCGATCACATGCCTTGTATTGTAAACATTATTTCATATCTATAGGTAATCTAAAGATTATTCTATCTCTCAAACATGATGATACCTACTTATAATACAACCATTAGTCACAAGAATAGCATGTTATTCAAACAATTATATGAAAATATACCTATGCTTTGCTAAGGTTCTCTTTTTGCCTGCATAAACAAGGTGTTTAAAAATTGAAGTATTTAGCCATACCTATATACTAGGCATCCTCGTATAATATCAATATTATTTCCCACTACATTCCATCTCTATCAGTCAATCTATTTTTCGTCCCAATGATAAGGAATTTTTCTCACATGTTGTTGTGGTAATATTGTTAGAATAGTTCTGGTATATCATCTATCAACGGCATACATCGATCATTGTTTACAAGTAGTAGGTAAAAGCCAAATTTGCTGATCAGCACCTATGAATAATATAATCTACCTCTAAATACTTATCGTTAAAGAATTTATTCGAACCAAATTTTAATTATAAAAATAATTATATAGTCAAAAGTGAGTTATCAATCTAATATTAAGGTATGCTACCTGGTAACTCCCTTGGAATTCTTAGAAAAATTAATTAATAAAATATTAATCAACACATTGATTTCGATTGAAATTTAAATGAAGTTTGGACAAACAGACTATGATTGATGATCTGTTATGTTATTGGTTATTTATTTATGACTTAATTATTAGGTACTTTAAATACCTATCTGTCTATACTCTATAATTAGACCGATAATATGTCTACCTACTACTACTACATACCTACGTATTTGACAATGAAACGTGCCCATATAGAAGTAAATACATAAATAATAATTAATTATTTTTTTTACTTACCACAGCCGAAAAATGTCGAATAAATAGAACTCAAATTTGGCATCAATAACTTCAAATGTTGATCTTATTCTAAGCGAAATGTACCTACGTATAGGTAAGCGGGTGGGTTCATAGGATCACAGGGTCCTTTTTGTAATGAATATCACCACAGTATGTCCAGATTGTCCAGTTTAATTTTCGTTTAGTTTGGTTATGTGTAGGTTATTATTTATTAATAGGTATAGATACTAGATACCCACATTAGGTAAATATCTATATTTAAATTACTTAGTATAGGGATCAACACACCTATGCGATTTTGTGAATTGGTTAATGAGGCTATTTACAGCTATTATATTAATTACCTACTTAATTAATCAGAAACCAAAATTAGGGAGGTTGGTGTAAGTAGGTGTGTAGTGTTTGTCATACATATTTGGTACCTAATTAATATCTTTAGTATCTAGGTATTTTTATGTCGCTAGATATGTAGGTAGGTAGGTAGGTAGGTATATAATTATTTTACTAAACTTCAATCAACACTAAATTGATCATCGACAATATCAATACCTACATACGTATATGTATAGACATGATTAATTTATTGTTAATTGATGTTATTGCTTTTAGTGGGTGATATTTTTTTGGTTATGGTGGAAATATGAATGAATACAAAATTAGGTAGCTACTCGTATTTATTTCTTTGATGACTCAGCACGTGAATTATATCTATACCCATCTACATGCCCTATATTTTTCTCAGATACATTATCTTCTGATGAACGACCTTGTTAATTCGATAAGTATTTTACTGTAAAATTTCAAGATGAATTGTTAATCAAAAGTTCAGGTTAGAAATGAGAGCGTCAGATTTTACCTGGACGTTGTTTGATGATCTGAAATCAATAGAAGGCACAGGTTTGAAAGAGAAATCATAATAAATCCAGCTCGAAACAATGGTTGTAAAGACAATCGACCGAGATGAATGGCATTATAGCCAATGATACAACTAAACTAGATGACTTGTACTTGTAGTGTGTGACTTGAAATAAATAAACCTGTGATTAGTTCTCACAAACAGTTCAAAGCCTTGTTTAGGAAATGGTCACACTTACTGAGACGGTAAAGTTGTCATGTGATCAGTATCTTGTTTGCAAGTATACCTACTACTTATTTGATCTTTAGAAATAGATAGGTCAGTACCTATTACCTAGAGTGATTTCTACGTTCTGTAATCCCAAAATTTATTATACCTACATTTTTTTCATTTGACCTTTTTGTAGGAGTCAATACCGAGTTTTAGGAGGTAAAACATAACCAGAGGACATCCAATTCTGTACCTCTCAACGTGTGTGGCGTTCCTAATATCCTAATACTTATACATAAATAATACATACTTATAGATAATTACTAATGAGGTAAGTAACGCGTATTTCTAAGAACTCCCTCGTGAGATGTTGAATCTAATGTGTCCTCAGCCTTATTACCTATCTGTCAACAGATTCTCTATACTTGATGCTCTGATTGATAAATTCGTGTCGCTGCATATCCATTTGGTTTTTACCAAATACTCTATGATTTCTTTAAAGAGGTTTGACTGAGGGAACTTAACGACTAAGGTCCTACCCGAAGTAGAAGAAAGAAGGAAGGCAGGATAGGAGAAAGCCAGCCGTTCCGAAAACGAACCTTATCCCTTCAGGATAAAATCCGCCTCGGGTGGGAATCGAACTCGCGGCCTAGCGCCCACAAGACAGACGCGCTACCAATCAAGCTATCTAGGCTGGCAAGTGGCTATGGCTAGGAATACTTTTATTGTAAGATGGTATGATATGAATTAAGAACTGTATTTACCTACGTACAAACCTAAGGTAGGCGTTCAATACCTATTAGGTACCTATGTACGGGATCTGGCACAGGGGAGCGTGTTGAGGACGAGGTTTTTGTGGGAATTTTGCTATAAATCCCACCATTAAAAAAAATACCCTGAGGACGAGTGAAATTACATGGGATTTTTATTGCCGTCCTCTAACAAACATAAATAGGTACCTACTACCAAACTTTAACCGAAGATGTAAATATGTAATCTAAGTTTCGATTTTTTTTTTTTTTTTTTTACATGGGAAAAAGTGTGGTAATGGACGATTTCGACCGTAAAATCTCCAATTAAAGTTTAGTAAAATGCACCCATTGCTTACACTGTTTACTCAGGTCTTAGGTAGTTTTGGTAGATACATAATTACATATTATTTACACTTGTATCGTCGTAAGATAAGAGCCAGCCTAGGCGGCGGAAAATCTCCAATTAAAGTCTAGTAAAATATGCACCCAGTTTACACTGTTTACTCAGGTCTTAGGTAGTATTAGGTAGGTACATATTATTTACACTCTGTATCGTCGTAAGGGCCAGCTGTTAGCGCGTTGTACTAGCACTCTGCACCTCCTAGGTCATGGGTTCGATTCCAACCCTGGGCAAATTTTTCTCAGAAGAAAAATTCGTTCTCAGAACAGCTATCCTCCTATCCTGTCATTCTCCTCTCTTCAATTTCGAGACGATAAGACCTCACTACCTTAGATGTTAAAGTTCCCTCTATCAAACCTCTGAAAAAAAAAAAAAAATATGAACGTTAGTCAGGGTTGCAAATTTTTGCTTTAAATTACAATCCTTGGTACCTTCCTCTAATCTAATAGACCAAATTGGTCCATATGGTGCCAACATAATTGTTTCATATCGTCTCTTTTTCTTGATAATAATTATAAAAGGGTAGGATGGTTGTAGACTGTGGTTTTGAGCCCTAAGTAAAGAGGAGGAACTAATAATATAATTATTGGAAATGGAAACATAAATAAATTGGACAACATAAATTGGAAACATAAATTGGAAATGAAAACATAAATAAATATAGGTATTTTTAAACACATTAAGGATCTATTAAGAAAGGTTTTGTTATGTATAAAAAATAGTAATAAGATTTAGAGAAGTAACTGAAAAATATGGAGATAGAAGTCCAACTTAGAAATTGAAAAATACAGAGAAAAAATAGAAGAGAAATAAGTGATGTTTGTCATTCAAAAATACACAGATGGACCAGTATTCAAAGGGAATACATCTAAGAATTTATTGTAATCAAGAAAATAGACACATCACAAGATAATATTATACTATTATACTTCCCATGGATTTCACCACTTAAAATGCTCAATCTAAGACTATCATACTGAACATTATGAATGTATTTGTAAAATTGTGTAATCTTCCTATCACAGAAAGGTATCATTTAAACTTACATTTAGAATCAGAGACTTCCCTCACAAAATTTATTTCAACTTTAATAAAAGACAATAAATACAGAGGAGCTGTATTTATTGTCTTTTATTGACAAATAAAAATAAAAAGTTAGTCAACTTAAGTATGTATTATTTGTAAAAAAAGGAAACTTTTGCACAGAATATAGTAGATTGTTCATATTAAAATTCAGACCCAAAAATGAAATTTAGACTTTCGGCCCTGATGGCCTCTGGAGCTGGAGCTCAAAATGGATATTTCAAAATTTTATTTTTAGGACTGAATTTCAAAATGAATAATTAGTGGGACCTATTTGAAGCATAAATCACCAATCAATATGAGTTTTCCATTTTTGTTGCTTCCCCTATGTGTGAGAGAACAAGTAGGCCATAATGCCGGCCTTGGTTGTTGGATTGAGCTCAAACAGTACTACATTCTTTAAGACCTTTGATATGATGTATCACAAGGGGCTTTTGAGAGAGATAAGAGTAGGTCAATTGTTCTTCAGTTTTTTTTTCCATTTGAAAAATTCACAGTGGTTGTTGAACTCTTTGAACTGACAAGATTGAATAGAAGACGACTGATGCATTTCAACCATTATGGTCTATCAAATCAATTTGAGTGGAAAACAGGATAGAGCAGCCAGAGAAATTACAGGGATGTTTGTTTTTCTTCAAGGATACACTTTGACAAGAATTGGAGTGTCTTTTGGGGTTGTCCTTTCTTGAAAAAGATTTCCCACATTCATTGCAAGTGAATTTACTCACAGTTTCATCAGAGGGAGGCTTCATAGAACAAAGCTTGTGATGTCAACTCAGATTTGACACCTCCATTAGCTTTCCACAGAACTCACACAGCTTGATCTTCCTTGAACTGATCTCGTACCAACACAGACACACGTTAGATATCTCAAACAAGGCAATCTAGCAGGGACTATAGAGACACTGACTACTGACTTGATGACAGTAGACAAAAAAGAGTAGGTACTTTATAGTAGGTAACAACAGAAACACTCTACGATTACTTAACATAGGAAGCAAAATACAAAATTTGTCGGAAATGTCTGAAGTGTTGTAAGTGTTGTAAGTGTATGATCAGTGTGCGCGCTGCTTAACGCGTGTTTCTAAGAACTCCCTCGTGAGATGTTGAATCTAATCCTAATGTGTCCTCAGCCTTATTATCTATCAACAGATTCTCTATACCTATACTTGATGCTCTGATTGATAAATTCGTGTCGCTGCATAACCATTTGGTTTTTACCAAATACGTGTTTATCGTTCTCTGCCTCGGAATGGGTGTGTGTGTGTGTTAGTTCTGTGGTGTGTGTGTGTGTGTGTCTGTGCGTGATTGTGTGTGTGTGATTGTGTGTGTGGGATGGGTGGGTGTGTGTGTTAGTTCTGTGGTGTGTGTGTGGGTGGGATTGTGTGTGGGTGGGTGTGGGTATGTGGGATGGGTGTGTGTTTGTGTGTGGGTGGGATGGGTGTACTGTTGTCTGAGGATTCTGGCAAAGTCATCTGAAAATGAATGTTCTTCATTAGGTACTTAGGTACCACAATGTAGGTAGGTATCTTTCCATGGTTAACTAACAAGGTCCCTTGGCAAAAAAAGTTAATGACAGAGAATATTTTACTTAAAAACTCATAATAGATCATTTAGGAGTAATGTAAATAGAATAACTCCAAAAACAAACCTAGAGATCCATTCAGTAGGGCATCAGCAAGCTGTGGGTTATTTTGTTTGAGCAAGGAAACTTTATGAGGATCCGGTTTTCCAGTCCAATTTTTTAAAAATTCCAGTCTACTTTTCCAAGATTTTCCACCCTATTCCCACTGCGCCGCAGCCGATTTTTTTTCCCCCAAGCAATGTTCTCAAGCCTGTTCAATTTCTTCAATCTTTTTTCATCCGACTAGGGAAAGGTCTTGAGTCCTCCATTTGCACCATTATGAGGATCAGCTAAGAGCAGCTGCTTTAGTTGAGCAGGATCTTCTCTTCTAGATGTATTGGATGTTGGCATTGAACTGGTGGATCCGTTTGAAGTCCCAGGAACTACAATACCACTAAAGTCTAGATTGGGCAGGGCAACTGTAAAAAAGAAACTGGCATTGAACTGGTGGATCCGTTTGAAGTCCCAGGAACTACAATACCACTAAAGTCTAGATTGGGCAGTGCAACTGTAAAAAAGAAAAGAAGAGCTTTTAAGGAGGGGGCAGGCATACCTATCTATCTCATTTAACAAGGCTATTGTTTTCTTTTGTTAGATTTCCTTATATCAGTCTCTGAAGAGAAGGAATAAGGGGTTTGTTATCATTTCAAGCTGCTACATCTTACATCTAATTACTATGAGTCACCCAATAACTATTGCAACATGATTAGCCCCAGTGTGATTATGGTAATGTTATTTTCACACATCTTACATCTAATTACTATGAGTCACCCAATAACTATTGCAACATGATTAGCCCCAGTGTGATTATGGTAATGTTATTTTCACAGGTACATCTTACATCTAATTACTATGAGTCACCCAATAACTATTGCAACATGATTAGCCCCAGTGTGATTATGGTAATGTTATTTTCACACAATATAGAATAAAATAACAGCGCCGCAGGCGAAATTTTTGAACATTTTGGTCTAAAATCTTCAGAACTTTAGTCTCATCGAAATCCTAATCTTCAGCTCCGCAGGAGAATTTTTTTAAAAAGCACGAACCTGAAGTTTGTCATTATACAGTCTACACATTCACATATCCTGGGGGGATGAAGGTTAACACAAAAAAGGGGGAAATGAGCAGCGCAAACCTGAAGTTTGTCATTATACAGTCTACACATTCACATATCCTGGGGGGATGAAGGTTAACACAAAAAAGGGGGAAATGAGCAGCGCCGCAGGCGAAATTTTTGAAAATTGTGAGCTACAATATTTATAGAAAGCAGAATTAACGAAATTGAAATTTTTATGCCCACAAGCGAAAATTTTGGTCTCTAATTTTAAAAAAACTTAGGTATTAAAAACACAAAATTTAGGGCCGCAGGCGAATTTTTTGAAGATTTTGGTCTACAATAGTAAGAGAAGCAGACTTGTCAAAGGTGTAATCTTCAGGGCCGCAGGCGAAACTTTTCAGTAAGTATGTAACCTGTAGCTTGTCATGTGTCAGTTTTTTATGTAATTAAATACGTGTAAAAGACGAGTATAGTTATTCCCCCCAATACATTTCTATAGAACACAAAATGACAGCGCCGCAGGCGAAATTTTTTTCGAGAAAATTTAAGTAGCTCCTTCAAGGTTGCATACTTTTTTACTGCCCAACAAAGTCTTTTTCTCGTTTTATAGGCTTTGAAATATTCCCAAAACTTATTCATGAAGAGACAAAATTTCAGCGCCGCAGGCAAAATTTTTGAGAGATTATATGTTGCCCCTTCATGGTTGCATACTTTTTTTTTATTGAAATCTTTCTTTGTCTTTTTTAAGGCTTCGAAAAATTCCCTGACTTTTTTCGATTTTTGGCACTTTTTCGTAAAATTCCCTGACTTTTCCCTCACTTTTCCAGTCTCCATGAAATTCCCTGACTTTTCCCGGTTTTCCAGTCTGGTAGACACCCTG
>NW_007377738.1:138605-195885 GCF_000475195.1 Diaphorina citri
AAAATTAAAAAAAAAAAAAAAAAAAAAAAAAAAAAAAAAAAAATTGAAATTGAAATCAACCAATCAAACTGCTGACTAAAACTGCTTAGGTAATTTAAGAGTTACTAAAACCAAGTTTACCCTACAGACTGAGGTCCTGGAACCTTGAGTCTGTCAATTTTTGCTCTGTGAGGACAGCAAATTCAAAGTCAGAATTTCTTCGTGGCATCTAGCAGAACCTGACTGAGATCTTCAAAACGAAAAGTACAGATTTGCACAGGAAAAGTACAGATTTGCAAAGGAAAAGTACAGATTTGCAAAGGAAAAGTACAGATTTGCAAAGGAAAAGTACAGATTTGCAAAGGAAAATATACAGATTTGCAAGGATATACCTGGGGAAGTATGCCTAGTCTCAGCTCGTTCCTTGCTTTCTGCTTTCCTCCAGGGTTTTCCTAAGGAGTTCCTCGTCAGCCGCGTTACCGTTATAAGTGAGTCTGGCCACCTCTGGAAGGTCGGCCTCGGCTAGGAATGGAGTCTCGGTACCGGTGGTGCCAATTTGAAGGACGTTCCTCTGCAGATCTATGCAACACTGGAAAAGGATAAGAGGAGAGGAATAGCTGTTTATTTATTTATTTTTATTTATTTTTTTCCTGAAGAGGTTTGACAGAGGGGACTGTAACTGCTAAGGTTTTACCGTCCCGAAATCGAAGAGAGAAGAAAGATATAATAGGAGAAAGCCAGCCGTTCCGAGAACGAACATTATTCCATCAGGATAAAATATGCAACACTAGAAAAGGATAAGAGGAGAGGAATAGCTGTTTATTTATTTATTTTTTTCCTGAAGAGGTTTGACAGAGGGGACTGTAACTGCTAAGATTTTACCGTCCCGAAATCGAAGAGAGAAGAAAGATATATAATAGGAGAAAGCCAGCCGTTCCGAGAACGAACATTATTCCATCAGGATAAAATCCGCCCCGGGCGGGAATCGAACTCCCGGCCTAACGGTTACAAGGCAGACGCGCTACCAACCAAGCTAACTAGGCTGGCTTGAAGAGGAATAGTTATTGTCATGGAAAAAATAACGTAGAGAGCGAAAGATCGCGTAAACGTTAGATCGCGGGTCCGAAATCCGCGGGGGTCGAACTTTATTGTAAAGAGATAAGGTTCGTTCTCGGAACGGCTAACTTTTTCCTATCCTGTCCTCTTTCTCTCTTCGATTTTGATACTTCATACAGACGAGAGTAAGTACCCTCAAATTCTTGATTGTAATAAGTAGTACCTTCCCCTTCCAGACTGCTATACCTTCCTGGATCCCTTTTATTCTTATACCTAGACTAGGTACCTAGAATGATTTCTACGTTCTGTGGTCCCAAAATTTATTATACCTACATTTCTTTCATTTGACCTTTTTGTAGGAGTCAATACCGAGTTTTAGGAGGTAAAACTTAACCAGAGGACATCCAATTCTGTACCTCTCAACGTGTGTGGCGTTCCTAATATCCTAATACTTACACATAAATATAGTCGGTGGCCTAACGTCAAAAAAGCTGCATTTCGTCAGGAAAGCACCAAATTTGGCATGGACCTTTATTTGGACCATATAACTACACATAAATAATACATAGGTACTTATAGATAATTACTAATGAGGTAAGTAAAGCAGCGCGCACACTGATCATACACTTACAACACTTACAACACTTCAGACATTTCCAACATTTCCATCCAACATGTTGGAAGCTTCTATACCGCACACCAATCATACATTTCCAACATCGATCGAATGTCGAGTAAGTACCCTCAAATTCTTGATTGTAATAAGTAATACCTTCCCCTTTCAGACTAATGAGCTATACCTTCCTAGATCCCTTTTATTCTTATACCTAGACTACCTAGAATGATTTCTACATTCTGTGGTCCCAAAATTTATTATACCTACATTTCTTTCATTTGACCTTTTTGTAGGAGTCAATACCGAGTTTTAGGAGGTAAAACTTAACCAGAGGACATCCAATTCTGTACCTCTCAACGTGTGTGGCGTTCCTAATATCCTAATACTTACACATAAATAATACATACTTATAGATAATTACTAATGAGGTAAGTAACGCGTGTTTCTAAGAACTCCCTCGTGAGATGTTGAATCTAATGTGTCCAGTACCTATGTACCTACAGCTTTTATTATTTACCAACCTGCCTCGGTGGTGTAGTGGTCAAGGCGCTCGCCTGGTAAACAGGAGGGCGTCGGTTCAATCCCAGCCGAGGTATGGAATTTTATCCTCAATGTAATTTGAGAATTTGACCACAATAATAGTAGTAGCCTACTGCTGGAGTAAAGGGACTTTTCAGTCCTATGCGAGCAGTATAAATAAGCACTATTATTATTATTTACGAGTAAGTACCCTCAAATTCTTGATTGTAATAAGTAATACCTTCCCCTTTCAGACTAATGAGCTATACCTTCCTAGATCCCTTTTATTCTTATACCTAGACTACCTAGAATGATTTCTACATTCTGTGGTCCCAAAATTTATTATACCTACATTTCTTTCATTTGACCTTTTTGTAGGAGTCAATACCGAGTTTTAGGAGGTAAAACTTAACCAGAGGACATCCAATTCTGTACCTCTCAACGTGTGTGGCGTTCCTAATATCCTAATACTTACACATAAATAATACATACTTATAGATAATTACTAATGAGGTAAGTAACGCGTGTTTCTAAGAACTCCCTCGTGAGATGTTGAATCTAATGTGTCCTCAGCCTTATTATCTGTCAACAGATTCTCTATACTTGATGCTCTGATTGATAAATTCGTGTCGCTGCATAACCATTTGGTTTTTACCAAATACGTGTTTATCGTTCTCTGCCTTAGGTATCGTACATACCTTGTCTATTGAATGAATATGGATTCGTATAAATTCTACAGTATTGGTATCTAGTATTGTCATGTAGTCCATAGTTCATAGAGAGATTTAATGAGAGACAAAGAGTGCGGTTTTACTTTCTATTATCGCCTGTCCATGGGAACTTTAAAGGTAACGAAAGAGTAGAAGCTACACCTACCTACTTATGGACTTATTTCAGTCAGTTTACATTTTTTTTTTTTTTTTTTTTTTTTAAAAAAAAAGGGTTGTCAGGGGGGATTATAACATACAGGGTTTTTTCCCCGAAATAAGAGTAGGTCAATTGTTCTTCAGTTTTTTTCCATTTGAAAAATTCACAGTGGTTGTTGAACTCTTTGAACTGCGAACATTATTCCATCAGGATGAAATCCGCCCCGGGCGGGAATCGATGTCTCTTGGGATGATAGATGGTTAGGTACCTACACTGTGGTTACTATAAAGACTTGAAAACATCGAACTTACCTACATATATATAGGTACGTCTGAAATTTCAACTGTTAGACTGTAGGTACCTAGGTAATTAGTCACGGGGTACCTTGGCTAAATCATAGATACCTACCCTACGTAATATCCATGATCTTGGTATTATAAAACAAAGTAGGTAGAGATACCTATACTTGTGAATATTATGATACCTATTATTGTAGGAACAATGCTATGATCTAATACAGCTTGGTATTTTGAGCATAACCTATCACAACGTACAGTACAAGTTCAATGTCAAATCTTCATTTCAGTGGCGTAAAGTTATTCACACTGAAGTCTTTATTTATAAGAAATTTTCCCCCTTTCTTTTTTAGAGTTTTGATAGAGGGAACTGTAACACGGGAGGTCTTATCGTTCCGAAAGTGAAGAGAGTTGAGTAATGAATATTGTGAATCACTGACGAATTAGTATAGCTACCTCAGGATCTATAGTCCCTCCTACTTGCTGTCAGCTATCGAAACAACAGTAGAATCATCTCAACCATCACCTTTATGCAAAACTGACCTTTAGATGAACGAAGATGTATTAGGTACATTGTTCAGATTGGCCTGTTTTGACATTTTAATTGTAGATACGCTCTCTTAGTTTATGATTTTGCGAAGATTTCAATTCCTCAATAAAGAATAAAGAAGTGTCCGCCATGATTAATATTTACATGCCTATTTGAATCCGACCTTCAGTAAAAAATGGGTACTTTACGTTTACTTTAACCGTGAAAAACCTATTGTGCAGAATGAACAAGAACATTATTGCACATGTACTCATATTTCGTACAGATAGGTAGTTATTAGATAGGTTAGGTAAATCTGATCGTCTACCTACTTACCAAACAATAACAATCCTACAAATGGAAACTAGGTAGTTGGTAGGTAGATGTTTTTTTTTCCCCCTTCAAACCTAATAATATTTTAGGGAAAACCTCTAAAAAATATAGGATAGACAAGATACAAGATACAATTAGATATCTATGTTTTTCGTGTAACTAGAGGTTCATAGATTTCGAGGATAATACAATGGGAAGTGTAGAAATATGTAAACCTACATTTATATTATATGTAAGAGCAATATACGTAGCTCAGCCACTCAGCTATCCCAAGAAAAGGTATGTCGTATGAAACCCAAGTCGAGATTTGGTGAAACCCAAGCACACCCTATGGGATTGGAAATTTCATGCTCCACTCTAAAAGCACACCGACAGTGTTTTCTCCTAAAATGGCCCTAAAGACCTTGAACTTCTTGGCCTTTAAACCGAACTTACCTTTTTTGAAGTCTGATGGGGAAACATGATTATAAATTAAATCCAATGATTCCGACGAGAGTTCCGAGTCTGAATGGTCCATTGTGGTCTAGGAACTGATCCTGGAACAAATCAGGATATATCTACTTTAAATATCTGGCTTACAATGCAAACAAATGCTTATCTGGAAAACGTTTGTTGAAGGAGATAGCGGCCTACTTAATATAGGTATCACCAACCTACACCCAGATGGTGGTTGACTGCGGCTCGGGACGGTCCAAGTAATTTTGGCTAGAGACCATCAACCCCCTTCGGTGCAGCTACAACAATAATAATAAAATATAATAATAGTGCTTATTTATACTGCTCGCATAGGACTGAAAAGTCCCTTTACTCCAGCAGTAGGCTACTACTATTATTGTGGTCAAATTCTCAAATTATATTGAGGATAAAATTCCATACCTCAGCTGGGATTGAACCCACGCCCTCCTGTTTACCAGGAAAAGAAGAGAATTAAGTAAATTTTGGGAGAGAGAAATTTTGGGAGAGCAGAAAGTAGATTGGTAGAGAGGAAACTGAAAGAACTTTTCGTATTTCACTTGAATGAACAGAAATACCTAGGTATCGAAGAAAAACACGAAAGTAGGTAACAGAAATTTTCGAAAACATTAAGTTAAACATATTCTTCTACCTCAGCTGAGCTCTCTGCTTGTAATTTGGGAAACATGAAATTCCCGAGGTAAAGAGGTAGGTATAAGCAAACAATATTACCTACCTACTTATACATAAATAGGTAAATATTTATGTATTTACCTATACTTACCTACATAGGTATAATAAACCTACTGGAGAATATTAGGTATTCACCCTCAAATAAGATCTGTGTTAGTAGCTTTAGATCGTCCAGAACTGTATATAGGCAGTTTTTTAGGAGGTATACATATAGGTATGTAGATGTAGGTAAGTGTCCTAGTGTCCCACTTATAATAACAAAGGTTTATTAAGGTAGGTAACTATAGGCCAATTTATGAGGAGATTTCGAACCAAAAAAGAGGAAGAAGTGTAACTTTTGTAACATCCTATTGCTATGTACCACTGTTTCAGTCCACAGACTGAAGTTGGAAAACAGAACGAAATTGAAATGGAACAAAAACCTCAGGTAAAAAAAAGAAGTACTTACGTTCATTATTTTCTTTTTTTTCCTATTTTTTAAATTTTGTATTCTGCTGCTCTGTGTTTGTATCCAACAGGATTTTTGCCATGGTACCTACTTTTTCCCTTTACATTTTCAAATGGGCAACTAATAGCTACTTGCAACTCACCGATGTAGGTAATACGTATAGATATTATATAGGTACAAAATTACGAGAAGGTAGGTTGGTAGTGGGTGGATACCCTCCGCACTCAACCTTTGCCATCTCTTTAGCAAGGGAAATTTCAGACTGGTATCCTCCCTGTTTAAAGTCCCCCAGCCAGACATATGTAGGTACCTGTATGATTATCATCATTATCAATCGGTAATAAGTGGAATCACATATTTACAATATTCCCACCATGTAGGTACATACGTATGTAAGGTACCTATATTTACCTCTCTATTTATAGTTACCCATTCCAAGTTTATAGGTAGGTACACATCATCATGAGTACCTACCTATTTCCTATTTCTAATTTTCTACCTATGTAACTTCTGTATATTTTTGTCTGTGTCTATCCAAAACAACGTGAGGTAGATATCTATTATGTTTGAGTTTTCATTATTTTGTTCAAATAGAGTTAATATCAGAGAGAGGGAATTGCTTTCTCGTACATCCTGCTTTGTTATAACGTATGTGTAGCGTCCGAATGTTCAATGATATCAAGGCCGATGGTATACCTAAACTCACATTGATATAAACTTAAACATGGGTATATCACATTGGTATAAACTTAAACATGGGTACATCACATTGGTATAAACTTAAAATGGGTACATCAAATATTTTTGTTTCACGATTGAATTCAGAATCACTGGGGCCTGTTTCACGAACGACTCTCCACGTGCAGAAAAAAATGCCAAACCGTGTATGAGGTTTTTCTGTGCGTGGAGTAAAAAGTGAGGAATGGAGAATACAGATTCTTTAGTGAAATAGGATCCAGATCTACTTACGTACCTAGTAGGTAAATGATGGCAATATATTGCCAGTAGGTAGCAGTGCCTACACGGGAGAGACACATTTGGAGAAACTGGAGTTTTGGCACATCCACCAAAAATTATTGAATCATGGTCTCATTCGATATCAGTAGGTATAGTAGTTTGGCACATCCACTAAAGGTATTGAATTATTGATTCCTCTTTTTCCCTCTCTCATCTTTCTGATTGAATATCAGTAGTGGTTTTGGCGCATCCACTATTTTTTCTCTCTTTCAAGAAACTGGAGTTTTGGCACATCCACTTCTTCTTCTCTTCTTTTTCATCGCCTTTTCCCCGTTTTTCGTCAGCCCTCAATCAGCCCTAAGGTGATCGCTTTTGGGCTAACATTTGGTTTTGGCTACAGAATTTTACGAGGGGATGCCCTTCGCACTCAACCTTTGCTATTTCTTTAGCAAAGGAAATTCAAGCTGGTTATTTAATTATTTAAACTTTAATTACTACCATCATCTTTATCTTAGAATACATAACTATCTTATTTGGAAATGAGCTGATGTCACCAATGACCCACACCGTTCATCTCTACGTAAAACAAAATAGTTTGTGATAAGCTGATAAGGTAGCTGCACCCAAGTATAGCCACAATGACTTCAAGTAGACGCTGATAAGGTAGCCGCACCCAAGGATAGCCATGACTTCGAGTAGACTGGAAGGAGACGAATTCGATGATGTCCAATCTTTGGCGCCCAAAGTTGTCTACGTGACGGAATTTTCCGACAGCGACGACAGTTCGGTGGAAGACGAAACTGAGGAGGAGAAGGAGGCGCAGCGGTGGAAAGACTCGAAAAAGCGGACCGAAATACCGTCCGAGTTTTGGCACATCCAGAAACTCATCAAATACATGAAGGTAAAGATCATCACCGTCAGCCTAGTTAGCTTGGAAGCGCGTCTGCATTGTAAGCGCTAGGTCGCGGGTTCGATTCCCGCCCAGGACCGATTTTATCCTGAACCAGGGAAAGTATCGATGTCTCTGCCTGTTCGAATCGCATTGAGAGATTTTAGGCAGAGGACTGGTTCGATCCCAGTCAATCCGTTCAACAATGCCTTAGGCTCAAAAAGAATGGAGCGGAGAGCATAGAATATCAAGGAGGCATTACAGGGAAGCAACGACTTAAACCGCATAGAACTGAGAGCAAAAAGCGCTATACTATTTTCTCTCAGCTACACTCATTTAGCCCGAGACATAGTCTGTGCGCCTTAATACCTAATGAGAGGGACCTAAACTGTACCTAGTGACTCAGAGGGCCTCTAAACAGATTCATAGATCCGTCAAAAAACTTGGAATCAAAACTCAAAATTATTGGACATGTTGCCTACTATAAACACAATGATAATTAATTCATATCTATGCTATCTCATGCAGTACCTATTCTCTATTCTCTCAGCGCGGTGTTTCTCTCGATGCGGTGCGGGCTAGGTGCGGTTGTGTGCCCCGATCTATTAATCTCTTTTCATAACTGTATAGGGAAGCTGCTCTCCAAAGTCCTTAATTCCAATTGAAAGCCTAAATTAAAATCCATTTTCTTTCTCTTATCAAGCCTGCAGATCCGGGGTGGATTTTATCCTGGAGGCTTAAAGCTCGTTCTTGGAACGGCTCGCTTTCTCCTATCCTGTCTTTCTTTTCTCTTCGATTTCGGGACGATAAGACCCTACCAGTTACAGTTCCCTCTATCAAACATATTAAAAAAAAAAATCCTACAGATAAAAATGTGGGCATCAGAGCAGCTTTTCTGTCCTGTGATGTCATTTGCTCTTAATATGTGCCGTCATTTATTTGCTGTCCAACTGATCTCGTTTTAAACCCGCTTTTTTACATCGATGAAATAATACCCATCTTTCAAACCATGTCATCAGAGAATGTACATAATAGAGATTGGAATCAACGGCCTTCCCACGCCCCCACGCGAACCTGAGGAGTCAGATCAGGTGATTTTCAACGTAGCTTACCTAGACATTCTTCCAATTATCAGATTTACTACCCATTTCTTTTCCTGACGTATCTACATCTGGAAAACGATACAGATAACATTTGAATTTCCTTGTCAGAAGGCGCTCCGTTGTTTAGGTGTAAATAGCCACACATGTACAGTTTTTGAGGATCTAGCTTAGCTTATTATTAGAATCGAATAAAAACTGCTAGATGGCTCACAAAATACCACCTAACTGTTGCTTTGGCTAGAGACATTTGTAAAATTGGTAGGTAACTTGTATTTTTTAGATGCATGGAAAGTTCCAACAAAGGAACAAATGTACATAATCTGTATCTATTAGCTAATTAAGCTTATCTTTAGGTAGTTCATTTTATTGCTCGGAAAATGTCAAACTCTGACAATAAAAATAGGTACACCCATTATTTATGCTTTACTTGTAAATTGAAAATCATGAACAATATCGCAACTTCGTGAGTTTGCAATTAATCTCGATCTCAAAACAGAAAGTATAAATTTTAATTTAGGTAGGTTTGTAGGTATCTTTATCTCTACCTACTAGGGAGGTATGAGTGACAGTTTAATTAGACAGAGTTCGTGGTGAGTACCTGCAATAATAAATTTATTAGAAGTACATAATTGCAGGTACCTTTTCTATTTATAGAGGCAATATTCCATTTCATTTTAGGGACGAATTCAGGACATTCAAATCGAACAGAAGATGTTTGCTCACGACTTTCATGCTTTCATCATTACAAGGCTTGTGACATGACTTGATTGTGAAATGACCCAAATTAACGTCTACCGAAATTCATCATCAAATTTGACGAAACAGTCAATTATTTATTTATAGACCCCATTCATTAAATCGATTTAGTTTATACCATTCATCAATCACCTAATACTCCTCTCCTCACCTTCAACCCCTCAGGGTCTGTAGGCTAATTCTGAGCTATTAGGGACTAATACAGACAATTATTTACACTTCCTCGACCTCTGTAGGTAGATATTGGGGAGTATAATACTCCAAGTAGGTAGTCCTTCTGTTTTTTTTTTTTTTTTTTTTTTTTTTTTTTTTTTTTTTTTTTTTTTTTTTTTATGAACTTACCTTTTTGCTTCAAAATATACTCCCGTACCTATTTAATTCACCTTAATAAATACACCATACAAATTCTCCCGTTTCCTCTTTTAAACACAGGCAAAAAGGGCAATTTTCTTTCCTATTTCTCAATTTATTTTTCACACTTACACCACAATTTGACGCGCTTCACTCTTCGGAAAAATCGAAACTTTCTCGAATTCTACCCAAGCGACTCGGTCTAAAACTTGGCAGTGCTGGTATCACTACCAGACAGTTCCCAGTGTACTGATTACTGATTCATAATGTGGAAATCCTTGATAGGGGAAATAGTGTACCGAAAATTGGGAGGTTGTGCGGATGGATTAGTAGGTATAATTATGTTATTATTTTATTTTTATGTTTTTAATACCTATGTAGGTACGAGTAGGTACTTACGTTTTGGATTCGCTTATGAGTCATGAACACGTGAAATATGTACATAGACGCCTATACAGGGTGGTTCGTGATTTGCGAACCACGCTTATATCTCAGAAACGGCTGGGAATTAAGGAATGAAATAAACGGCATCATGTAGATGAAATTTTAATGATTAGAATGGCATTTTTTAAATTTGCAATTTCTTTTGCAAAACGGCCCGTTTTTTGCCAAATATAGGTCACTTTTATGGGAACCCCCATTTTTACTTTTTTATTTAATTTTTGGAATCAGCATAAAATTTTAATTGAAAAAATGTATTCACTCGAAAAAATTTGCTCTACAAAAATTTGCACGGTTTTGGCCCCTAATGAGGAAGTGTGGTCGCATGGTATAGGTACCTACTCACATATTGGTACCTATTTATGTTTAATAATAGAGTGCATCACAATATTCAATATCCATCTAAAAAAAAAAATAAAAAAATCCGGATATGAATTAGAAGGAAAACCAGACTGGCTGCAAGTTCAAGAGATATAAAGATAATGGATACGTGCAATAAAAATGAAAAAAAAAGAACCTCTAATCATATTATGTATTAGTATTCTACCTTCTGAAGATATAAGGAAGAACCCAGATTCATAAAAGAAAAAAAAATCAAAGAAACAAATAAGACAGAGTGTAAGAGCAAAATTTGGCAAATCGACTTTGCAAAAGATATGTGCCTCCATATCTATAGGTTTTTGAATGACTTGGTTATCTCTCAACTTGGAAATCTTCTTCTTTTTCTTCCCCTTTTGTCGTGTTCAGACGGGATCGGTGATTGCTTTGGGCTGCCATTTGGTTTTGGCTACAAAAAAAAAAAAATGTACGAGTGGGTGGATACCCTCCGCACTCAACCTTTGCCATCTCTTTAGCAAGGGAAATTTCAGACTGGTATCCTCCCTGTTTAAAGTCCCCCAGCCAGACATATGTAGGTACCTGTATGATTATCATCATTATCAATCGGTAATAAGTGGAATCACATATTTACAATATTCCCACCATGTAGGTACATACGTATGTAAGGTACCTATATTTACCTCTCTATTTATAGTTACCCATTCCAAGTTTATAGGTAGGTACACATCATCATGAGTACCTACCTATTTCCTATTTCTAATTTTCTACCTATGTAACTTCTGTATATTTTTGTCTGTGTCTATCCAAAACAACGTGAGGTAGATATCTATTATGTTTGAGTTTTCATTATTTTGTTCAAATAGAGTTAATATCAGAGAGAGGGAATTGCTTTCTCGTACATCCTGCTTTGTTATAACGATGTTGCATTTAATGAAAACTGATGTAAGACGGTTGAGAATAGAACAATTTTTTTTTTTACGTAGGTATCCATCTACTTACTGGTGTGGTTAATGGTTATAAAAGTGATTCTACCTATCGTAGTAATAGGGAAGAAATTCGGCCTCAAATTTTAATTAAGGCGATCTCGGAACAAAAGCAATAAGGATGTCGTAAATCAACCTCTTGGTAATGCTATTCACCTACCTATTTATTTTAAATCGGTAGGTATGTAGATACCTTAACGGCTTTACCACCCAAAGGTACAAAGTGCAGTGATATGTTGTGAAAACTTTTGCATGTTGAAATATCATTTAAAATGTTTACCTACCTATAAATAAAACTTTTTGTCCTCAACTAAAGTCAGATAAAAGTTCGCGACTATGGAACTAAAAATAACTTTTTGACTGTTGTTATTTTAAAGTTGACATAATTGAAATCACGAAAATTTTCTCTGTATCTACGTATCTATTGGTAAGTATATCCATTTTTTCATATGAGATAAAAACCTGCCCAGGTATTTAGAAAATGTTTGATCGATATTTACCTAGGAAACTTACCTACTACTTACCTAAGAGACGTGGTAGACATTCCTATACTGAGAGTAGGTCCTTTTTTCCTCTCTCACATTTCAGTGTGTTCTGATTAGATGTTCAACTTCAATTGATATATCTGACTTTTGCCAGTTCTTTTCTTCTTTTCGTTCTTAATTCACCTCCACTAAAAATAGCCTTAAATTGATTTATTTAATTATTTAAACTTTAATTACTACCATCATCTTTATCTTAGAATACATAACTATCTTATTTGGAAATGAGCTGATGTCACCAATGACCCACACCGTTCATCTCTACGTAAAACAAAATAGTTTGTGATAAGCTGATAAGGTAGCTGCACCCAAGTATAGCTCAGTATCAGGAGTAGTTTTGGCATATCCACTAATAGTATTGATTCTCCTTTTCCCCCCTCCTATACCTACCTCATTCAATATCCGCTAGTAATTTTGACGCATCCACCAAAAATGTTTCTCTTTAACTGATCACATGTAAAATGCATGTAGATAAGCTCTGCCTTGACCTACTGTATGATGTCAGCCTGGTTAAGCAACGTGGATAAAGATTAACACGTTGGATGGCGCCCAAAACTGGCTGATTAGAAATTAAAATGTTGTACGGGCAACATGTCATGTGTCGAGAACTCGAAATTTCCTCTTAGCCTACTGTATGATGTCAGCCTGGTTAAGCAACGTGGATAAAGATTAACAAGTTGGATGGCGCCCAAAACTGGCTGATTAGAAATTAAAATGTTGTACGGGCAACATGTCATGTGTTGAGAACTCGAAATTTCCTCTTAACCCGTGAATGATTAGCCCCTTTGTGCCCGCGCGTGTCTTTATTAGACCAATAGGTACTGGTCTGTATTAGTTGACTTTTTATTTACTTTGCACTCTTCAGTCCGCGGGTTGTTTTCAAAAGAAACCGGTTCCGTTCCCGAAAGGAAAATACACCTAGTTTATTTTATAATCAATATAAGTACTTAGATCTTAAAATAAAAAAAAAAAAAAATAGATACCATATTCAAATATCAGAGCATTACAGAGCTGGTGTAGCACCGGCGGTATACAAAGGGTTGATTTGGTGGGTAATTAAGAAACAATTACGTAGTGGCTATAAAATATGAATTACAGTTAATTGTACCTCTCTGTGACTGTACAATCTGTACATAGATTGTCCAGGGAATATGACTTTTACGACACCACAGACTAGAATTTATCAGGTAGCGAACATATCATGTGCACAGGGCATCACCTAGCACCTACTATCATTACGCCTAACGCCCATTTTGAACTGTAATAGCTATGAAATTACCATAGGTACCTACCTCGTGTTGGCAAATTAATATTATTATTATTATTATTATTATTATTATTATTATTATTATTATTATTATTATTATTATTATTATTATTATTTATCCGAGAATGTGGAGGTTTAGAGGTCCTGGTCAACCTTCTGGAAACGGACAACTTGAAATGCAAGGTAAAATGGGAACCTCACAACTAGAAATACAAAGCAAATTATGTGGGAACCTCACAGTTCGGAATACAAAGCGATCTTCCCTTACGTATGACGTAGGTCGTACTTCTGATGTAGGTACATATACCTACTGATTTTATAGGTAGGTGGGTGGATACCAGATAGGTACCAATATTGTATTCTACGTCACATGTGGAAAACTTTGAATGGCTATTAAGCCCGCCACTCACGGTAAGTTCCATCGCATGAACTGATCGATCATCGTATGCGATAACTCATCGTGAGTGGCGGGCCACTGAAATAGATGAGAAAACCCGAACTTTCTTGAGTTTCTATCTTTCAGCTCGGGACAATCTCCGTGCTACGCGACATCACGCAGGATTACGAAACTAGAAAGCTAGTCACAGATCTGGGTGGTGTGCCTCTTCTAGTCAAGCTGTTGAACGACTCAGCCAGACCTTTGCAAATATTGGTGGCGGAAACGTTGGCCAATGTTGCCAAAATGCGAAAGGCGCAAAAAATCGTCCGAAAAACGGACGGTCTTCCACAACTCGTAAGTTTTAGAATTCGATATTTCGATACGTCATATTTATTTTCATGACGGATATGTTGGGAAGTAATGAGAAGCATTGAAAGACCGAGAAGTAGTATCAAGGTATTATGAAAGTTAGGAAGCTGCATCGGTACGAATAATGTGAAACTGAGGAGGCTGAGTGGTCCGTGGTGGAAGAACACGCGAAGACCAGAAGGTTACGAAAACGAAACTTTAATATATGGAATCTCTCACTTAGAATCCCATATCATACCCTTAACAGACAAACGCCCAACTTTGGAGGCAAGGTGTTTCTCTCTTGATCTGATGTCCAATTGACTGTGGGATTAAAGGGACTTTTCAGTCTCATTCTTGGAGTATCAACAGGGTATATTCTATTCTTATTTCAGATTGATCTTCTGGATGTACCTCAACAAGTGCTCACAGTGGCTTGGGATGATCTAGATGCAGACAAGAAGGAAATGGTGTACGTTGTGCGAGGCAGTATCAAAGCCCTCTTACGTAGGTATCCATCTACTTACTGGTGTGGTTAATGGTTATAAAAGTGATTCTACCTATCGTAGTAATAGGGAAGAAATTCGGCCTCAAATTTTAATTAAGGCGATCTCGGAACAAAAGCAATAAGGATGTCGTAAATCAACCTCTTGGTAATGCTATTCACCTACCTATTTATTTTAAATCGGTAGGTATGTAGATACCTTAACGGCTTTACCACCCAAAGGTACAAAGTGCAGTGATATGTTGTGAAAACTTTTGCATGTTGAAATATCATTTAAAATGTTTACCTACCTATAAATAAAACTTTTTGTCCTCAACTAAAGTCAGATAAAAGTTCGCGACTATGGAACTAAAAATAACTTTTTGACTGTTGTTATTTTAAAGTTGACATAATTGAAATCACGAAAATTTTCTCTGTATCTACGTATCTATTGGTAAGTATATCCATTTTTTCATATGAGATAAAAACCTGCCCAGGTATTTAGAAAATGTTTGATCGATATTTACCTAGGAAACTTACCTACTACTTACCTAAGAGACGTGGTAGACATTCCTATACTGAGAGTAGGTCCTTTTTTCCTCTCTCACATTTCAGTGTGTTCTGATTAGATGTTCAACTTCAATTGATATATCTGACTTTTGCCAGTTCTTTTCTTCTTTTCGTTCTTAATTCACCTCCACTAAAAATAGCCTTAAATTGATTTATTTAATTAACCGGATGGTATCCAAGTGCAAGATTGCTTAACTTGAATGATCTATAGGGTCCTGGTGATATTCAAGGATCTAACCCATATAGGTATCAAGTATCAAAATGAGGTTTTCAAACTTTTCCAGGAATCAGGCGAGCTCGTGAGGAGTTTTGTGGGAGGTCTCGAACTCATTGTATCCCTCCTAAAATCTGACGACACCCAAGTATTAGCCTGCGTGTGTGCAGCCATTTCCAAAGTTGCTACGGACCGGGAGAATTTGGCAGTCATATCAGATCACGGGGTGGTGGGCCTACTTGCTCAACTAGTGGACAAGGTAAGTTGCACATATTGGGTTCATTTATTGCAAGGTAAAAAAAGATATCCTTTAAAAACTTTCAATTTTTTTAAGATATGTATCTTCCATAACTGCTACGACAAGATATATGGGATCATTTATCCAAGGAAATTGATCTAAATCACTATCGATTTGCAGGGTACTTCTTTGGTAGGTGCCAATTCTGTAAAATAGGTACCAATTCTTTGGAATTGAAAATATGTGTCAAATTCTCACCTCAAGAGAATTGAAAAACTTTGTAAATAACTCCTTGTACATACGTTTCTAAACTTCTAACAGCTGTACAGATCGTTATTCATGAAAGATAGGATTAAGGAGAGTAACGCCGACCCCTAATAAAATTGGAAAAAGTGCAGTAAAAGAAGATTTCCAAATGTTATTCAACTCCTATACTAACGAGTTTACGCCTGTTATGTGAGACGAATAAAAACCATGTTGGGCTTAGAGTAAATTATTATCTTGTTGTGTCTTTATTTATATAAAATACATAAATTTATTTTAAACAAAACCAGTCTTTCGGTAGATAATGAATATAAAAAACTAAATGCAAACAATGGGGTGAATGAGAGAAAAAAAAATGGTATCCTAAGTAAAAGGCAATTATGTAGTACATGCTACATACTTATGCATATTACAACATCTGTACAACACCAGCTAAGTATAGAGGTCAACTTTCCAATGGATATAACGGGAATGTTGTTGCTCTAAAAATGACAATTTAGTATCGTAAAAACTGGCGGAATTGAAAAATCAACTATGAAAAAAAATGAAGATTTACAAGTTCTTCAACGAAAAAATCAAAAATATTGATAAATTTTCTATCTTGGTTACCGCAAAGTGCACAACGGTGTTTTCTTGCTAGAAATTCCCAAACCAAATTATGCAAATACTTGAGCTTCTGTACACCAGACTACCAGATATAGGTACTGCCAAAAGAAATTCACCTAACGTTATTTATGAAATACCTACTTAAGTAAAGCCTTAAATTCTAAAAGATAATAGTACATGCTACATACTTATGCATATTACAACATCTGTACAACACCAGCTAAGTATAGAGGTCAACTTTCCAATGGATATAACGGGAATGATTACTCTAAAAATGACAATTTAGTATCGTAAAAACGGGCGGAATTGAAAAATCAACTATGAAAAGAAGATTTGCAAGTTCTTCAACAAAAAAATCAAAAATATTGATATTTCTATCTTGGTTACCGCGAAGTGCACAACGATGTTTTCTTGCTAGAAATTCCCAAACCAAATTATGCAAACTTGAGCTCCTGTGCACCAGAATACCAGATATAGGTACTGCCAAAAGAAATTCACCTAACGTTATTTATGAAATACCTACTTAAGTAAAGCCTTAAATTCTAAAAGATAATTTGGACTTTAGAACTGGAAGAGCACTTGCACTTTACACTGTGGAGAGGTTTTACCAAACGTACGATTTTTTTTTCATTTTGAAGTGAACTTTAGGACAGGTCTTACGATTTTTTACCAAACGTACGATTTTTTCCTCAATGCAACTCATCACATATTGATTTTTGGCAACACTGTAGATTTGTTGATTAAAAATTTCAAAAAGAAAAGTAAGAAAAGGAAAAAATTAAAATGAGATAAAAATAAATAAATTATTCTTATCAAGACAATTTCGATTAAGATGATTTAAATTGGTGAGCTTTCGATGTCACTCAGGACATCATCTTCAGACCAAGATAGATGTTGACTCTATCGCAGCAGGAGTAGAAGTGAGGAAATTACAGCCCCAGGCGGGAATCGAACTCCCGGCCTAACGGTTACAAGGCAGACGCGCTACCAACCAAGCTAACTAGGTTGGCTTGAAGAGGAATAGTTATTGTCATGGAAAAAATAACGTAGAGAGCGAAAGATCGCGTAAGCGTTAGATCGCGGGTCCGAAATCCGCGGAAGTCGAACTTTATTCTAAAGAGATAAGGTTCGTTCTCGGAACTGCGGGTCCGAAATCCGCGGGGGTCGAACTTTATTCTAAAGAGATAAGGTTCGTTCTCGGAACGGCTAACTTTTTCCTATCCTGTCCTCTTTCTCTCTTCGATTTTGATACTTACAGTTCCCTCTCTTGGAAAAAAAAACCTCTTCCATACAGACGAGAAAATAAATAGGAGTATCTTCTACCTGATTTGGGTAAGCATGAGAAATACTTACCTGGTGTCTTTTCAGCATATCTAGTCCCAAAAGCATATCCATTGGTTGGTCTTCCAGCACGGAAAATGAGGTTGTTAGAAAGTCGTTTTCTATTGCTATTTGTACCTGAAAGTTAGAATAGGACAGAATGATTATTTCATTGGGGCTATAACTTGTTTATACTGTTCAGAGAATCTACAATGGCATTTGCTTCTGACTCATTACCTACTACCAAAAACAAGAGGTGGATTTCACTTTTTTTTTTTGTTAGCCCATAGAAGGCCTGTTAAGCTGACATCCAGTTAGGTTCCATTTGTATAGACATAACAGGGCTATTTAGCTAACAGGCTGTTAGGAACTAAAAAGGAGGTTGCTGAAACCCACCCTAGGGATAAAAGAGATAAATAACATAGTAGGTAAGACAGTAGCTTACCATGTGAATTCTGCCAATGATTCTCTGCACACCAACACCCTTGGCAATACCTGCCCAGCGAGTATCTATGAGACGTGTATACAGACGAGAAAATAAATAGGAGTATCTTCTACCTGATTTGGGTAAGCATGAGCAATACTTACCTGGTGTCTTTTCAGCATATCTAGTCCCAAAAGCATATCCATTGGTTGGTCTTCCAGCACGGAAAATGAGGTTGTTAGAAAGTCGTTTTCTATTGCTATTTGTACCTGAAAATTAAAATCAGAATGGTTATTTCATTGGGGGTTATAGCTTGTTTATTTTGTTCGGAGAATCTACTATGTATGTTATTGGCTTCTGACTCATTACTTACTACCGAAAACACTAGAGGTATCCCTGTTTTTGTTATTTTTTTTTCCATAGAAAGTCTGTTAAGTGAACAGCCAGTTAAGTTCTATTTGATTTTATAGACATAACAATAAACAAAAAGCCTGCTTTGAGGGTTAAGTGTAGTGGCAAACAGCCCTAAAGAATGGGTTGAACTTATACGAATCTATGAATAGACATAAGAGGCTATTAAGCTAACAGATTACTAGGCTGCTAGGAGCTAAAAAGGAGCTAAAACCCACCCTAAGGATAGTGATAAATAAATTTAGTAGGTAAGGAAGTAGCTTACCATGTGAATTCTGCCAATGATTCTCTGCACACCAACACCCTTGGCAATACCTGCCCAGCGAGTATCTATGAGACGTGTAATGTTCACTCGGGCAGCACAGGCTGCAGACATGATAGTTGTCTGGGCACCTGAAATGAGAGAACAATTATGATCTTAATATGTATCTCTAGAAATGAAGGCATTTTAGTTAATAATAAGGCTAGGTACTTGATTGTTTTGGGATTACCTAAATAATAGAAAGTAAAAAAAAAAAAAAAAAACAGAAGGATGGACAAGCTACAGAACCCAAGGGTAGGAAATGTTGGCAAGATCTGGGTCCAGATTTTAATGAAGTAGGTAGGTAGATAATATTCTCATTTAACATTTTTTAAAGACTAGGTGTTGTAGGATTTATATTTTGTTTACCAGAGTCGATAAAAGCTTTGACTGGATGCCCATTGACTCGACAATTTATGTACAACATTATAACCGAGCCAAATGTTTCAGGGTTGTATTCCATGGCAGCCTCCATATTTGCTTGAATATTGGACTTCTTTATTTCTTCAGCAATTAACTTCTGTGCCTCCGTATCAAATGGATCTGCTGTGAGCATTCTTTGTCTTAGCTGTTCACGTTTCTCTCTTTCCTCATACTGTTGTCTGAGGATTCTGGCAAAGTCATCTGAAAATGAATGTTCTTCATTAGGTAGGTACCACAATGTAGGTAGGTATCTTTCCATGGTTAACTAACAAGGTCCCTTGGCAAAAAAAGAACAAGAAAAAATGGTCAACGGGACGGGTTAGTCTGAAAATCACCATAACATCAAGGACCCTGAAGTTTACCTACGGTGGTCAAGTTACGGTCGTTAGGTTATGTAGGATCTTCTCTTCTCGGACGAGTTGATTCTCCGTCAGTAACGGAAGATTCGGACTAGAGTATTTCAAAGGAGACGAGGTTTGTTTTATTGGGTGTCGAACAGACTAGCGGGATTGAATTACGGAGTATCAAACAAAAAACGCTCAAAAAGATCACACATGGTAATGAGGGATTTACTAGATAATAGGCTCAACCAATTCATGGTTTATAAAGAGACAGTAATTGATTTTCTTTTGTTAGATTTTCCTTATATCAGATCTCTGGAAGAGAAGGAATAAGGGTTTGGCTAATACATTTCAAGCTGCAACATCTTACATCTAATTACTATGAGTCCCACCCAATAATCTATGTGCAACATGATTAGCCCCAGTGTGATTATGGTAAATGTTATTTTCACAAGATTACACAATAATATTATGGTGAGTACTTAGGTACAAAGCTATAAGGTGCTTACCAGAAGGATTGCTGGTTCTGGCAACTTGCACACGTTTCAGTAACACAAGATCTCCATCCTGGATGTTATAGTCCTTCAATGTCTTCTTGTTGTCCACGAGAGCATTACCCTGGAACTCAATGGCTATCTCTTGGGCTGATATGCCCGACTGAACTTCACAGAAAGCTTTGAAGTTTTCCAGCTCTAGGTCTTCACTGACATCTAGGAGAAAACACTCATTGTCCAGGGATGTTACTGTTACTTTCATCTTGGCTGTCTAGGAGACAATGCAACCAGTTTGCTCTCTACCAAAAAACTACAAGTGATCAAGTGAATCAGAACCAAAAAACTAGTCAATCAAAGGCCAAAAGAAAGATAATTTATACGCACTTGAAAAAGTTGATTCACCTGGATTACCGAACGAGAGAGTGATATTCTAAAGACATTCACTTTGCACTTTTTTGAGTTTTTTGTAGAGATGGGAAAAGAACGTACGAACGAACTGTAGGAACTTGTTCTTTGAAAAAGTTCGTTCCTGAACGGAACTGTTCTTTCTGAGACTTTTAGAACTGGAAGAGCACTTGCACTTTACACTGTGGACAGGTTTTACCAAACGTACGATTTTTTTTCATTTTGAAGTGAACTTTAGGACAGGTCTTACCAAACGTACGATTTTTTACTCAATGCAACTCATCACATATTGATTTTTGGCAACACTGTAGATTTGTTGATTAAAAATTTCAAAAAGAAAAGTAAGAAAAGGAAAAAGAACACATTTGTGTTTTTTGGAAATTTTTGGCTGTCTTGTAAATTTCCATTTGAACAGAAAGCAGAAAGGTTTTGTGTTTTTTGGAAATTTTTGGCTGTCTTGTAAATTTCTTTTCTTGTTTTCCTGTGATAAATTGATAACCGAGATCCTTGAAGAATGAACACATTTGTGTTTTTTGGAAATTTTTGGCTGTCTTGTAAATTTCTTTTCTTGTTTTCCTGTGATAAATTGATAACCGAGATCCTTGAAGAATAGATTAGTAGACGGACAAAGTAATTGCTTTCAAGATCTCCGTAGAAAAGTGTTTCAAGTATGAACTCATTAGCTATGATAAAATATTCAGAAATCTGTGTTTGGTGACCTGTGGAATCCAAGAACTTCCTTTCATTCTGAATTTATTAGTAGAAGAGTTCATGTCAAGATACCTACGGGTAATCATCTGTCTCTATGAATTTAGGAGTCTTTAACAGGGTCAATTTGAAGGTAAGTACTTTAATTCTTGATCCTTCATGGAAGAGGCCTCAGGTTCTCTTCTAAATTTTATTGTTAGGGTGTTACCTGGACTGTGATGAACTCAGCCTTTTTAAATCTACCTAAATAGGATCCCTAACATTCTTGTTCATAGACTTCATAGGTACATTGTCTGTATTGTAAGTACTTTCTTGCTTATTAAATCTACCTAAATAGGATCCCTAACATTCTTGTTCATAGACTTCATAGGTACATTGTCTGTATTGTAAGTACTTTCTTGCTTAATTAAATCTACCTAAATAGGATCCCTAACATTCTTGTTCATAGACTTCATAGGTACATTGTCTGTATTGTAAGTACTTTCTTGCTTATGCACTATATTATGGGTCATCCCATGATAAGGTAGGTAGGTAGGTAGGTACCTACTTCAAACAAAACTGAAATGAACCTTTGTATAGAAATATTATTTGCACAACATGATTCTGATTTTCTTTCAGGACAGCACAAGTGGGGGCATGTATTCAGAATGGGCTTCCTTGACCAACATTATACAAAATGGTAGTGTTGAACATGGAAGCGCCTACTTGAAACAAAACTGAAATGAACCTTTGTATAGAAATATTATTTGCACAACATGATTCTGATTTATTTTTTTTTTTTCAGGACAGCACAAGTGGGGGCATGTATTCAGAATGGGCTTCCTTGACCAACATTATACAAAATGGTAGTGTTGAACATGGAAGCGTGTTGAATAAATTGCTTGTATCATCGGGTAGAGATGTCACACTTGCTGTTGTCAAGCAGTTGGCTTCAAACTTGGGGATTACTCAAGCAGCAGAACCTAGTCCTCTCACTACAGATAGAGAAGTGCAATGGTGCATGGAGGTGAGTTGACCTCTTTAGTGCAGAATTTCTTCTTGTGGAAAAAATATAAACAAGCTACAAGCCCTGGAGGGAGTGAGCAGGAAGATACTCAAGTATGTAGGTGCAGAAGGCATACCAACCTGTTAAATTAACTTTGAAGTAGGTGATTTTTTTTACTTTTAAATAACCTTTTTTTTTCAGACATTAAGCTGAACAGTTTTGACAGGTAGGTAGGTGTGACAGTTTCAAAACTGAAATTATTTTGGTTTGGTGTTTCTTTGTCCTCACTTTATGTCTGCATTGGTTTTCAGATTCTGTGTCATGGACTAAGTCTGCCTCTATCGGAGCATGATACCATTAGGGACTGTGTCAATGTCTATTGTGAGTGGCTCTCCATTGTTTCAGATTCTGTGTCATGGACTAAGTCTGCCTCTGTCAGAGCATGATACCATTAGGGACTGTGTCAATGTCTATTGTGAGTGGCTCTCAGCTCTGCACCCCACACCAAAGATCTGTGTCCCAAAGCCAATTTGTGATGATCCCAATGTCTATGCAAGGAAGATTATATCCCACTTTCACAATTTATTTGTGCCAAGAAAAGGAGAAGGTGAGAGCAGAAACAGCAGGCAAATGTTAAAATAAATAAGTAAAGACATAAGATATATTTGACTTGACATGTTAGTTACCTACCTAGTCTAGAGCTTACTCACCTAGGATGTGCCCTGTACCCATTGAAAAATGAGCAAGGGAAAACATACCTAGGTGAAAAAAAAAAAAAAAAAAAAAAAAAAAAAAAAAAAAAAAAAAAAACAAAAAAAAAAACTAGTCTACAGCTTACTCACATAGTATGTGCCCTATACCCCTTGAAAAATGGGCAAGGGAAGGGATAGGTAACATAGTTTTTTTTTTTTTTTTTTAAAAAAGAGACAGCAAGAGAGCATTAAAAGATATTTTCACAATATTTGACATCAAGATGCAAAGTGCAAATTTTTTGGTCCTGGGAATCCCCAGTACCTTTTGCTTGATAATTGATGTTCTCATTGCTGGATCAACTCATGGAGTCCTTAAATTTAATTAGGAACAGTGTTTCAACAGTAGAACCAACCATTTAATCTTTGTTTATTTCACCTTTGTTTATTTTCAAGTCTGGACATTTTTCTATTTGGACACAATATGTAAGTATGGTTGATCATAGCTGAGTACCTACCTGCTTGTACTTGGATGTGTATTATTGCATTTTTTTTTTTTTTACTTATTTGACAAAGAGGTGGTAACATAAAAATTAAATCCATACAGATTAGGCATGTATGGAACCTTGTCTAATCATTATTCCCTTCTCTGAGTTCATACCTACTAGGTTCTATATCTTTAACCAATCAATGTTTTTACATAAGTGTTTAGCTAAATTCCTCTTTAGGGATGATTTATGAAGTGAGCGTGGCTGATTTATTGTTATGGGATGAGAGTGGTTGATTTATTGTTTGTGATTTATATTTGTTGTGTTTTAGATGGCACAGAAGAAAAAAAACTATTGATGTTATTATCTAAGTCAAGGCCTAGCATAGGGTGTTGCATTATACAGCTAATTTATCAAGTTATATGTGTAATGTGTAGATGCTATAAGTAAAAATCAAGAGATAACCTTCCACAATATTTATTTTGACATCAAAAATCAAAGTGCAAATTTTTTGTCTGTTCTGGTTCTGGGAATATTCAGGAGGTACCTTCTGCTTGATAATGAATATTCTCACTACTTAATCAACTCATGGAGTCCTTAACTTGAAACTCTTAAGAACAATATTTCATCAGAACCAACCATTCAATCTTTGTGGCAGTGGTTATGTACCGTGTACCGGTTTGAGATAGGCTATTCCCATCCTTCCTTGGCGTGTGGAAAACGATGTGGTAACTTAACACAGCCCTCATGAGCGTGTAAAGTTGGTGGAAAATTCGAAATTTAGATTTTTTTTTTTTTTTTTTTTTTCAAGTTTGGAAATTTTTTTAATCAGAACCAACCATTCAATCTTTGTGGCAGTGGTTATGTACCGGTTTGAGATAGGCTATTCCCGTCCTTTCTTGGCGTGTGGAAAACGATGTGGTAACTTAACACAGCCTTCATGAGTGTGTAAAGTTGGTGGGAAATTCGAAATTTTAATTTTGTTTTTGTTTATTTTCAAGTCTGGACCTTTTTCTATTTGGACACAATATGTAAGTATGTATGGTTGATCCTAGCACTGCTTGTACTTGGATGTGTATTATTGAATTTACTTTCTTATACTTGGAATGCTATTAGTGTAGCTTATTTGATTTTGACATAAAAATTAAATTCCATACCAGTTAGTCATGTATGGAACCTTGTCTAATCATTATTCTCTTCTCTGAGTTCATACCTACTAGTTCTATATCTTTAACCAATCAATGTTTTTACATAAGTGTTTAGCTAAATTCCTCTTTAGGGATAATTTATGAGGTGAGCGTGGCTGATTTATTGTTATGGGGTGAGAGTGGTTGATTTATTGTTTGTGATTTATATTAATTTGTTGTGTTTTAGATGGCACAGAAGAAAAAAAAAACTATTGATGTTATAAATCTAAGTCAAGGCCTAGCATAGGGTGTTGCATTATACAGCTAATTTATCAAGTTATATGTGTAATTTGTAGATGCTATAAGTAAAAAGTAAAAAAAAGTCAAAACCTTTTCAAAATTGCCCTTGTATTGAATTTATTGAGGACATTAGGGAACCATCTCCAACAGCTTTTCTCATTCTAAATACTTGTCTATAAGTAAAAAAAGTCGAAGTCTGCACCTTTTCAAAATTGCCCTTGTATTGAATTTATTGAGGACATTAGGGAACCATCTCCAACAGCTTTTCTCATTCTAAATACTTGTCTACTTATACCTTGTTTTCAGCCTCAGATACAATCAACAGACAAGCAGTACTGTGCCATCGCGTTCTTAAAACGTTATACGGTATGGTGCGGTTTTATCAACTTGTATAACTGTGGGAGTAAAGGGACTTTTTCAGTCTCTTTTCGGCAGTATAAACAGGGGATATTCTATTCTATTCTAAAATTAGTTGTACTTTCCTTTCGTAAACTGAGACAATGTCCCCTCCTTTAAAGGAAAATACGGGAACTACTTATTTTAGTTGAGATTTTCTAAGTTGGAATCCTCGAAGTTGATAAAACCGGACCTAAAACTTTGTACATAATTCTATCGGTATTCTTAAAAAGAGGTACGTACCTACATTTACACAATAGCTAAGGTCGGCTATTGGCAAGGTTTCTGAAACATGGATTACTTATGTTAGTACGATTAAAACCAACAGATTACTCTTTTTCTTCGGGAACCGGGTATCTTCCTATCTAAATCTGGGACTCTTTTTATTTTTTACCGATTTTCTTTGGGTTTTTGGGGCACACTTGTAAATTAATATTGCAATGATCTATTCTTTTGTACATAATTCTATCGTTATTCTTAAAAAGAGGTACGTACCTACCTACATTTACACAATAGCTAAGGTCAGCTATTGGCAAGGTTTCTGAAACGTGGATTACTTATGTTAGTACGATTAAAACCAACAGATTACTCTTTTTCTTCGGGAACCGGGTATCCTCCTATCTAAATCTGGGACTCTTTTTATTTTTTACCGATTTTCTTTGGGTTTTTGGGGCACACTTGTAAATTAATATTGCAATGATCTGGGGGGTTTTATGAGTATGGATAACTTGCGACCGAGGTTAGATTTCTCCTTTTCTACGGGTACATGGAATCTCTCAATATAAACTTGGGTCTTTTTGCATTTTTACTGGCTCAGTTCTTTTGTACCTACCAATTTTCAAAGTTTTTTTTCAACACTTGTAAATATAGCAATGAATTGTGTTGGGTTTTCTTCTGTACATAAACTGCAAGTTTTTCTTTCCACTTCACACAAATTCCCCTAACGTTCCTGCTTGGCATCAAATTTTTCAGGTACTCCTAAAACCTCACTCATTGGATTGACCAGCAGTCGTCTGTCTACTGTGGGTCACCCTATGGCACCTAATTCTGGACCTCCTTCTACTTCCAGCATTTCATGTAAGTCTGATTTGAAAATTTTTGTTTAGTGTGTTCTTTTGTGTATTTTCGCAGGATAAAACGTTTGATTCTCAAGAAAAATCTTTCATGTGACTGAGGGACTGACACCAAATAGAGAGACTGTGATGCACAAAATCTCTTGAACTAAATTTAAAATCTTGAACTTCCGAATTGAAAATTCTGGGAAAGTCAAAACTTGTATGAGAAGTTGTGTGTGCCACAAGACCAAACGAAACAGTTTAAGATAGCTAGGTAGATTCTGCTTTTAGACAGCAGTAAACGTTACATGCGATTTGACTTTAAGCTTTCCATTTAGGTGGTACTTCTCAGATATTTCTAACTCGTTGATTTCATTAGAAATTCCATTCAACTTTTTTCGTTCTGGAGAGAAATCGTTTTATTTTCTTTGACTTGAATTATTCCGATTTTAATTTACTAATACTGTACTCGTCCTTGCTATATCCAGATGATACCCCTACTCAATCTAACTCTCTGTTAGAAACTACATTTTCTAATCTTCTACATACCCTATTTTGGACCCAGTATGAAAGTAAGTTTCTGCATTGCTGGGAGGGTTTCTTTTTTTCGCCAGTCAAAATTGATGGTATGAGTGGAAACCTGATTTTATTCAATGTAAAATTTTGGGTATCAAATTTATGTAAAAGGTATTTTATTGTTTTCCCCCATGTATGTAGATTATTTTGGTGAACAACTTTTTTGGCCAGTCAAAATTGATGGTATGAGTGAAAACCTGATTTTATTACATGTAAAATTTTGGGTATCAAATTTATGTAAAAGGTATTTTATTGTTTTCCCCCATGTATGTAGATTATTTTGGTGAACAACTTTTTTTGATACCTTCCTTATTGCAACTTTACTTTGGCTTATTTTCTCTTTTGAAGTTTTTAAGATGAGACGTATTTTTTGACATGTCAATTGTGTTTTTATGTGGTTAATAGGTTGGCAGATTCCCATACATATGTTCCTTTGTAAATATTTTTCAGTTTTCCGCTTCTTATTTTTGGATACTTTCCTGTTTTTGCCGCGAGTAATTTTTGATGTCTCTATTAAAATTCAGTCTGGACTACATACAGTTTTGAATGTAATAAAAATAAGCTATGGGAGAGGGGAAAAATATTTTATAATTTATAAGTGTACCTACCTAAGATAAGTCTACTTTGCAAAATAATAAATCGGACTTTTATTTTTTAATGAACGTTTTTAAATTAAGAAGGGATTTCATTTTCGAAGTGACGAGGGATCAATGCATTTCTATTTTTACCTTTTTATTTTATCAGTATTTGTAGGTACTGGCACCTTCTAGATTTAATAAATAATTATTCCTTTTTCAATGTAATTAGTTCCTTTTTGTAACGGAATGATCTTTGGGAAGCATTTTGGCATTTGGAATTGTAATTAGAATTTCTTTCTTAAAGTCATTTCCATGCTAAAGGGAATATTTTCCAATCTTATACCGCACTTGTATGATTTATACAGAGTAATACAAAAATTGTCTGATCTCTTTTCATGTTTACCCTATTTTTAATAGTCTGATAACCTTTTGTTTTTAAAACAAAACTTTATTATTTTCAAATGTTTTTGCAACACCTTCATTAACAGATCGCTTTTGAAATGGGAAGTTTACTAAACGGATTTTAATTTCTCGTATTTTCATTTCCACAGCTATTGCATCGTTAGCGGCAGATCCTAAAGGCCCTCTAGCAGACGACCGACCCAAATGTAATAGCATTCTACACCTGTTTGGAGAATGGCTGTTCGAGGCTGCCCTGATAGGATCTGACTTCAGCAAAGACAAGGCACAACAGAACAGTAAGTTTGTTTGATAGGGGTGCAACGACACTGTATAACTACTATTTTTATTTATTTATTTATTTTTCGTGGCGGCGTTTTAGCCTCCATTTGGTGACGGGCTACCTGCCTCCTCATCTTTCAAACTGACCCATAGAGAGTGTTATCAGAGTTGACAAAGGTCGTAAAATTTTGATCAGATTTATCCATCAACTGATGCCTCAGTAAGTCAGTACCCATTATAGTCAAGTAAATGTCATCTTCTTCTTTCACTCCACCTTTTCCCAATTTTATTTGGGCTTGATGTTGCTTTCCTTTATTGTACTCCTCTGTTGTGCATACCTTCTCTCCCAAATTTTCCTCACCTTGTCTCTCCACTTCAGTTTTGGTCTCCCCTTTCTCTTACCCAAATGACTAGTTTTTGTAATTTCTAACCTGTGTAACTCAATTCTCGTCTCTCCTAGTTAAGTGATTCTGATACCGGTTGTTAATGACTATTTTCTACTGTTTCTTCTACAGGAGACTCATTCTCCAAGCGCCGTCCTAGCTCGATTATGATCGACTCTGTGAGTATATCCAGTGCCGGTTCTATGAAGGGGAGCCTATCCATGTCTCAACCAGGCAGTCTGACAGACGATGGGGGAGACTCTCTACCCACGCCACTGCTGTCTCCCGAGAGGTATCAGGTGGGCAGGGCCGAAGCACTGGGGGCTCTGTGTCGAATTTTCTGCGCCAAGAAGACTGGCGAGGAAATTCTACCCATCTATTTGGCCCGGTTCTATGTCTGTCTTCAGCAAGGATTGAGGATTCCGGAGGTAAGTTGGGGTCTAGATTGAGGAACTTTTCCTGAACCTCTTGTGCGTCATTATCATTAGGGATTTTCTTCCTTCGAAGAGAATTATTGAAATGGTACGGAGATGTATGTAAAAGTTCATAGCCCATCTATTTGGCCCGGTTCTATGTTTGTCTTCAGCAAGGATTGAGAATTCCGGAGGTAAGTTGGGGTCTAGATTGAGGAACTTTTCCAGAACCTCTTGTGCGTCATTATCATTAGGGATTTTCTTCCTTCGAAGAGAATTATTGAAATGGTACGGAGATGTATGTAAAAGTTCATACTGTTACCATTACCAGTCCTAGATCTAGAACATTTATTTGGTACTGGAACGTTTCAGATTGCTATGAATCAGATTGCTAGAACCTCTTGTGCGTCATTATCATTAGGGGTTTTCTTCCTTCGAAGAGAATTATTGAAATGGTACGGAGATTTATGTAAAAGTACATACTGTTACCATTACTAGTCCTAGATCTAGATCATTTATTTGGTACTGGAACGTTTCAGATTGCTATGAACAGAGTAGAATTCAAAGAATAACACAGAATCCGTGTCACACCTTCCTCTTTGAAACATGTAAGTATATGCATAATACAGACAAGCATGAAAACCTTGGATTTTAGCTCGAATTTGATCCACTCAAAACCATCATAGTAACAGCATTTTGTTCAGATTGCTATGAACAGAGTAGAATTCAAAGAATAACACAGAATCCGTGTCACACCTTCCTCTTTGAAACATGTATATGCATAATACAGACAAGCATGAAAACCTTGGATTTTAGCTCGAATTTGATCCACTCAAAACCATCATAGTAACAGCATTTTGTCATTTCAAATTTCAGAGCCGAGAGTGTGAGGAAGTACTGTGCAGTATTCTTCTGAACTCTGCGGATTTGTTTCGGCTAGACTTGGACGGGATTCAGTTGCTGCTTCCTTATTTCTTGGACGCACTAGAGCTGGTTCTCACAGAAAAAGATCCCAAAATAAGGTAAGCTTTGTACTCTTTGTAGTTGTAAACCTTGGAAAGCTACATTGCCTTTGTAGTCCGTTTTTAGCCATTTGAAATATGACATTGCCATCGTGACATTTTTATAATGGCCTTTTTCACAATTTTAAGGTAGAAACACACTGCCATCACGGTAGGTGACGTTATAGTATAGTAGTGTGGCTGGCTGTCCTAAACGAAATTACCTACAATATTGTGGGAAAACTTTCAACTACATCTTTCTGACTCCCCGTGAGCACACGTGACGTAACATCATGGTAGTGTGTTCCTACCTTAACAAGCATTCATGCTTAACACAGTTAGACCTCCCTACTGTGAATTGTGAACGAAGGCATTGTTTTCTAATATACATTTTTTCTTACTTTCTATTATTCTCTCCGGTTTATAGCCTATCAACAAAGCAGGATCTATGTCTTACACCGATCTCTTTAAGGCATGTAATAGACAAAGCTCCAATTCCGCCCTAATTTAAGTCAATCAAATCCATGATAACAGCATTTTGTCGTTCCAAATTGCAGAGTCGAGAATGTGAGGAAGTACTGTGCAGTATTCTTCTGAACTCTGCGGATTTGTTTCGGCTAGACTTGGACGGGATTCAGTTGCTGCTTCCTTATTTCTTGGACGCACTAGAGCTGGTTCTCACAGAAAAAGATCCCAAAATAAGGTAAGCTTTGTACTCTTTGTAGTTGTAGTCCGTTTTTAAAACCTTGGAAAGCTACATTGCCTTTGTAGTCCGTTTTTAGCCATTTGAAATATGACATTGCCATCGTGACATTTTTATAATGGCCGTAACATGTGTTGAAATAACAATATTTCCACTACTCCGCCCCATATTCTTCAAATTTCTAAAGCTAACCATATCTTTCTGTGTGGTTTTTGAATAATTCAAAAAATATCTTTTTCCTCAGAAATCAGGCAGTATCCAAAAGTGAGCTGAGGAGGTCGTCCACCCAGATTCTACTCTCTCTACTCGTCTTAAGTAATATGTGTTTAAATAATATTTCCACTACTCCGCCCCATATTCTTCAAATTTCTAAAGCTAACCATATCTTTCTGTGTGGTTTTTGAATAATTAAAAAAATATCTTTTTCCTCAGAAATCAGGCAGTATCCAAAAGTGAGCTGAGGAGGTCGTCCACCCAGATTCTACTCTCTCTACTCGTCTTACCTTTACATTATCAGGTAAGTGGACTTTTTTGTAGAGATTCTGGAAAAATCATATAAAGACACTCAGGCCAACCATCCTCCTCCTGAAGAGTGGTATTTCCACCCACTTAAAACCCACCTCCCCATTTCCACTTGTGAGTTTCATCCGATTTTTTTCCGAACGTCCTGTAGGCAAATGTAATTTAAATGAGAGTAATGTAAAAATGTAAATGCAGTTTCTTTGTATTATTATGTCACAACTTTGGTGCTCACTGCAGCTAATGTAATGTACTGTCTGGGTGGTTCACAAAGCTCAGTTCATTTTACCCCTATACCCCCGATAGTAATACTAATAAAACCAGACTCCGCACACAGGAATTTCGTCAGAAAAGACCCCCATTTTAATGTAATGTACTGTCTGGGTGGTTCACAAAGCTCAGTTCATTTTACCCCTATACCCCCGATAGTAATACTAATAAAACCTTAAGCGGAAGGTATGGAGGTAACCATTAGGTTATTTACACCCATATTTATGAACAAAATACTTTCTCTCAAGTCGCACTGCTAGCCCATTTAGGTTGGAAGGTAGCTCATCTGCCTTGTATGCGTTAGGTCACGGGTTCAATTCCGGCCCGGAGCGAACTTTATCCTAAAGATATAAGGTTCGTTCTTGAAACGGCTAGCATTTTCCTATGCTATCCTCCTTCCCTCTTTGATTTCGGGACTATAAGCCCTCCGTTGTTACAGTTCCCCCTCTGGTAGGTACGAGTAGGTACTTACGTTTTGGATTCGCTTATGAGTCATGAACACGTGAAATATGTACATAGACGCCTATATATTTCTATACCTACATTACCCTACCATAGTGATTCTTATTATACTAACCAGGTTCCTAGGTACCTATGTACATAAAAACAACTAATTAAAACCCGTTAATAGATGTAAGTGTTGCTTTTAATGAAAACTGATGTAAGACGGTCGAGAATAGAACAATTTTTTTTTACGTAGGTATTCATCTACTTACTGGTGTGGTTAATGGTTATAAAAGTGATTCTACCTATCGTAGTAATAGGGAAGAAATTTGGCCTGAAATTTTAATTAAAGCGATCTCGGAACAAAAGCAAGGATGTCGTAAATCAACCTCTTGGTAATGCTATTTACCTACCTATTTATTTTAAATCGGTATAGGTATGTAGATACCTTTACGGCTTTACCACCCAAAGGTACAAAGCGCAGTGCAGTGATATGTTGTAAAAACTTTTGCATGTTGAAATATCATTTAAAATGTTTACCTACCTATAAATAAAACTTTTTGTCCTCAACAAAAGTCAGTTGAAAGTTCGCGACTAAAAATAACTTTTTGACTGTTGTTATTTTAAAGTTGACATAATTGAAATCACGAAAATTGTCTCTGTATCTACGTAGCTATTGGTAAGTATATCCATTTTTCATGTGAGATAAAAACCTGCCCAGGTATTTAGAAAATGTTTGATCGATATTTACCTAGGAAACTTACCTACTTACCTAAGAGACGTGGTAGGCATTCCTATACTGAGAGTAGGTCCTTTTTTTCTCTCTCACATTTCAGTGTGTTCTGATTAGATGTTCAACTTCAAGTGATATATCTGACTTTTGCCAGTTCTTTTCTTCTTTTCGTTCTTAATTCACCTCCACTAAAAATAGCCTTAAATTGATTTATTTAATTGTCTTTAGAGTGTGGTTTCATATTCATAAGCTTTCTTTGTAGATTTACGCCGCTTGCGGACATCCAAGAGTCTTGATTTAGACTTTTAGACTATTGATGTCGGGCATCTTATTGTCCCCATAACGCATTATTTTAACAAAGCCAATAGCAGGCTGCTAGGCTGTATAGGTGAGGGAAGGAGCAGGTGCATCTAAGATTCACGTAAAAATTTTAAACCCGCGGATTCATTCAATGATTGATTTACATACCTATTTTGAATTAATAAACCATACGATGGTTGCATTATTTTAACAAAGCCAATAGCAGGCTGCTAGGCTGTATAGGTGAGGGAAGGAAAAGGTGTATCTTAGATTCACGTAAATTTTTTAAACCCGCGGATTCATTCAATGATTGATTTACATACCTATTTTGAATTAATAAACCATACGATGGTTATTACCGGGGTTCAAAGTAATTTTAATTTCCAGGTGCTAACAAACGTGGTGGGAGCACTGGGCGAATGCGCCAAAGTGTCTTCCAATCGGGACGCCATCAAGCGGCGGACATCGCTTGCGGACATCCAAGAGTCTTGATTTAGACTTTTAGACTATTGATGATGTCGGGCATCTTAGTGTCCCCATAACGCATTATTTTGAGGGTTGTGACTGTCTTAACAAGGCTTTGCCTTTAGGAATTGATGAGGAGCTTTTCGATAGTCAAATTCTCTTTCATTTCCAGTGTGCGGCGGCAGATGAGGTAACCCGCAGTTTAGTGCGTGAACATGGCGGCTTAGACCCCCTGGTTTCCATCATCAAAAACGAGAAGAACCGCCAAAACAAACCCTTACTGGCGGCCGCTACAGGTGCCATATGGAAGAGTGCTATGAACCAGGAAAACGTACGCAGATTAGATGAACTGAAGACTGTGAATGTTCTCATACATCTGCTTGAAGACGAGGATGAAGAGGTATTTGTAAAGCGTTTCCCTCAAGGTTAGGGTTGCCTTAGACCTCAGCCACTTTGGGCTTTTTCTGTACAAAAAAGTACCCACGTTCTTTGAGTCTTTAGAGTGCGGTTTCATATTCATAAGCTTTCTTTGCAGATTTACGTCGCTTGCGGACATCCAAGAGTCTTGATTTAGACTTTTAGACTATTGATGATGTCGGGCATCTTAGTGTCCCCATAACGCATTATTTTAACAAAGCCAATAGCAGGCTGCTAGGCTGTATAGGTGAGGGAAGGAATAGGTGCATGTGCATCTTAGATTCACGTAAATTTTTTAAACCCGCGGATTCATTCAATGATTGATTTACATACCTATTTTAATTAATAAACCATACGATGGTTATTACCGGGGTTCTAGGTAATTTTAATTTCCAGGTGCTAACAAACGTGGTGGGAGCACTGGGCGAATGCGCCAAAGTGTCTTCCAATCGGGACGCCATCAAGCGGTACAACGGCATCCAACCATTGGTCAATCTTCTCAATCTGACCAATCCGGAACTTCTGGAGAACGTTACCAAAGTCCTCGGCGAATGTGCCAATGACATAGCGTGCATGGAAGAAATTCAAGCCTTGGATGGCGTCCGGTTGATTTGGTCTCTGCTAAAGAATAGTTCGCAGAAAGTTCAAGCGAATGCTGCCCTGGCTTTGAGCCCTTGTATACAGAATGCTCAGGTATTTATGCGTTAGCAATGTAGCAACCTCAGTGAACATTAGAATGAGCTTACACGTTAGACGTGTCGGGTAGAATTTTAAAGAGAGTCTGCTGCGAAGATTTTTAGTGGCGGGAATCTCAGCCAGCCTAAATGGGCCCGGAAATCATGTTAGCGATAGGACAAAATGCTTAGATGGTCACTTATTTGAAACTAGTGCATTTAACGTTCTCTTGCTGGAATCTGTTTGTCTCTGGCTCTTTTAGGGCCATTTCACATCTGCGATTTACCGGATGGTATCCAAGTGCAAGATTGCTTAACTTGAGTGATCTATACTCTATACTCTATAGGGTCCTGGTGATATTCAAGGATCTAACCCATATAGGTATCAAGTATCAAAATGAGGTTTTCAAACTTTTCCAGGAATCAGGGAACGTTACAGTAACTGGCTTATCTATATGTTGTGTTATTTCAGCCTCAGATACAATCAACAGACAAGCTGTACTGTGTCATCGCGTTCTTAGAACGTTACAGCAGCTAGCTCAAGTTTCATCCAGGTTAGATCGAGAAACTTGGGAGGCTCTCCTGCAATTCTTGTTGGCCATAAATGACACTCTACTGTCCCCACCTACCATCAAAGGTATGTTCCTTTTCTATCCAGAATTATTAAAAAAAATCACCTGTCTACCTGATAGTGTATGGCAGCAATAACAAGTCTCTCAGGCAACCTGTCAGGTCTACCTGATAGTGAATGGCCGGCCTATCTAATAGATAGCTTAGTTACCTTGGAAGTTAGCGCTCACGTGTTGTAAACGGTAGGTTGCGGGTTCGATTCCCGCTTGGAGCGAACATCCTAAACAGATAAGTATTGGTCTTGGAAAGGCTGGCTTTCTCTTATTTTGTCTCTCTTCGATTTCGAAAAGAGACCTCGCCTCGGTAGTTAAAAAAAGAATCAATTAGGTCAGCCTAGTCAGCAAGACAGGTGCGCTGTCTTCTAAGTGCTAGATTGCGGGTTCGATTCTCGATGGGGGCGAACTTTAACTTGAGCAAATAAGGTAATAGGCATAAAAATAGACAATTGTTAATTTTGTTGGTATTCTTCCCTCCAGATGATGTAGGCGATCAACTTCCTAAGAGCTAGATTGCGGGTTCGATTCTCGATGGGGGCGAACTTTATCTTGAGCAAATAAGGTAATAGGCATAAAAATAGACAATTGTTAATTTTGTTGGTATTCTTCCCTCCAGATGATGTAGGCGATCAACTTTGCGAGCGAGTGTTGAGCGTTCTGGTAGAAGTATGGCTGGTGGCGTGTGTACGTTGCTTCCCCACTCCTCCCCTATGGAAAACTCTCAGGGAGTTAGCAATGACTTGGCGACATAGATTGGCGCTCATTGAACAATGGAATCGGGTTAACTTGACATTGACTGCCAAACTGCTTGAATTTATGTATGGGCCGCAGTTTCCTGAGCTTAAAATCAGTGAGTAGTCCTGTCCTAAATGTGAAGTATTGTGTCTCTTATCGCCTATCATGCTACGACACAGACCACAAGCGTCTAATGTAGCAGTTGTTTCATTGCTACGAAATAGTGTGAAGTATTGTGTCTCTTATCGCCCATCATGCTACGACACAGACCACAAGCGTCTAATGTAGCAGTTGTTTCATTGCTACGAAATAAAGTGGAAATAAAATACATTCAAACTTTTTTTTTTTAGAATGTGTTTAGGCTCGTGATAGTGTCGATAGTGGCAAATGTTCAGATACCGCGATCACATAGGTTAAGCTACAACGAAAGAATGTGTTTAGGCTCGTGATAGTGTCGATAGTGCAAATGTTCAGATACCGCGATCACATAGGTTAAGCTACAACGAATAGGTTGAATGAAATGAGCCTGATTAACATCTCGTACTATTAAGTAATCTAATCCATACCAATTACAGTGGTGTAGTGGTTAACGCGGTGAAATTCGGATCTGGAGTTTGGTGGTTCGAATCCAAAGTCATAAATTTTGGCGTAGTGTATTAAGCAGGGATCGACATTTGTGACAAGCATGTGTGCTTAACACAATTAAAAATTCCTTTTCAAGTAATCTAATCCCATTCCTCCCTGCAGGTGATGAAGACGCCCAAGTAATGCCATCAGGTATGTCACCAGACTGCATAGCGCAGTGTTGGTTCCGATTTTTGCACACCCTCGGTAGCCCTGTGGAATTGTCTCGCCCCCACGGTCAGGTATGTCACCAGACTGCATAGCGCAGTGTTGGTTCCGATTTTTGCACACCCTCGGTAGCCCTGTGGAATTGTCTCGCCCCCACGTGATAAGTCAGACCCCTGCTTTCCTTCAGCATGCTCTGACCAATGACCTGGCCGACCCCTCACTGCATCCTTGCCTTGTGTCCCTCCCCGCTAACTTTTGTAAGGCCATCAAAGGCGTGGCCAGCATTGTTGATGCGTTCCTCGGTAAGAAAAAGGGTCCGATAAAGTTGCGTCAAAAATATGAAATAGTGAGATTTTGGTTTAGTCAATATTACACTTATGAGGAAAAAAAAACTTTTCTATCTTGGTATTCACTACTTTGTATTTTCAATGTCAACTATACCTCGTATTATTGCAATCCTAGTAGATGACAAAATTTATCTGAATTTAAAAGATTAGCTTGGTACAGTGGTACACTCTATTAAATATAATTTAAAAAATTAGGTACCTACCTACCTAGTTTTTTTTTTTTTTTGCCACTGAAGTTTTTCTAACCATGTATTGATATTGCAGTGCTATATTCAAAGGTAAGTTGGTTACTCTTTTGGTTTTACTTGGTGTGCATTTTGTACTACAACTCAATTTGTTTGAAGAGTTCATTTTAACACATAGGCATAGGTACATACATACCTACCTATGATTATTTTATGATATGACTGAAGATTTTCTCCTCTTTTTCTGCAAGCTATTTTTCTAACGCATATTTTGTGTGTCTGCAAGTGGAGCACAATCGCATTTGTCAAATGCGTGGGGTTCTGTTTTATAGAAATCAGTTTTTTCACCCTCTTTTGGTTTTACTTGGTGTGCATTTTGTGCTACAATTCAATTTGTTTGAAGAGTTCATTTTAACACATAGGCATAGGTAGATACATACCTACCTATGATTACGTATTTTATGACTGAAGATTTTCTCCTCTTTTTCTGCAAGCTATTTTTCCAACGCATATTTTGTGTGTCTGCAAGTGGAGCACAATCGCATTTGTCAAATGCGTGGGGTTCTGTTTTATAGAAATCAGTTTTTTCACCTATTCAATATTACTATCAGTTTTTTTCCTGTAAACAAACAAATTTGGGTCTCTATTTTTTCTCCCTCCCCTTTCTCTCTCTCTCCCCTCTCACTCTCTTTCTCTCCCTCTTTCAATATCTTTTCTCTCCACACATGTTCGAACACAATTTATTGTACATAACTTGTTTTTTGGGAGGCAATGAAAAGCACCGTCACTCTATTTTTCTGATGTCTGGGTTCACAATTTTAAGGTAGAAACACACTAACATCACGGTAGGTGACGTGATAGTAGTGTGGCTGTCTGTCCTAAACGAGATTACCTACAATATTGTGGAAAAATTTTGAACTACATCTTTCTGACTCCCCGTGAGCACACGTAACGTAACGTCATGGTAGTGTGTTTCTACCTTAACAAGCATTCATGCTTAACACAATTAGACCTCCCTACTGTGAATTGTGAACGAAGGCATTGTTTTCTAATATACATTTTTTCTTACTTTCTATTATTCTCTCCGGTTTATACACACTACCATCACGGTAGGTGACGTGATAGTAGTGTGGCTGTCTGTCCTGAACGAGATCACCTACAATATTATGGGAAAACTTTGAACTACATCTTTCTGACTCCCCGTGAGCACACGTGACGTGATGGTAGTGAGTTTCTACCTTAACAAGCATTCATGCTTAACACAATTAGACCTCCCTACTGTGAATTGTGAACAAAGGCATTGTTTTCTAATATACATTTTTTCTTACTTTCTATTATTCTCTCCGGTTTATATCTTTCTGGTTGTGGCCTGTGTTTCCCCTCCCCTCTCCACGTCTAGGTCTCCCGGTGTCCAGTATCTTCTCTCCTGACGAGTCCCTAGTGAAATCTTCCAGCTCTTCCACCCAACCGACCAGCACAACACACTCGCCCACCCCACCTCAGCGGCGTCTGGCCAAAAGTTTTAGCATTTCCACCACCTCTTCTATTTCTAAGGGTAAAGTTCTATCGGATCTGTTTCACATTTTTGCTATGGTGCGGTTTTATCAACTTGTATAACTGTGGGAGTAAAGGGACCTTTTCAGTCTCTTTTTGGCAGTATAAACAGAGTATATTCTATTCTATTCTATTCTAAAATTAGTTGTACTTTCCTTTCGTAAACTGAGACAATGTCCCCTCCTTTAAAGGACAATACGGGAATTACTTATTTTAGTTGAGATTTTCTAAGTTGGAATCCTCGAAGTTGATAAAACCGGACCTAAAACTTCTTGTGTACATAATTCTATCGGTATTCTTAAAAAGAGGTACGTACCTACATTGAAAACAAAACTTTATTATTTTGAACTTCAAATGTTTTTGCAACACCTTCATTAACAGATCGTTTTTGAAATGGGAAGTTTACTAAACCGATTTTAATTTCTCGTATTTTCATTTCCACAGCTATTGCATCGTTAGCGGCAGATCCTAAAGGCCCTCTAGCAGACGACCGACCCAAACCTGATAACCTTTTGAAAACAAAAATTTATTATTTTGAACTTCAAATGTTTTTGCAATACCTTCATTAACAGATCGTTTTTGAAATGGGAAGTTTACTAAACGGATTTTAATTTCTCGTATTTTCATTTCCACAGCTATTGCATCGTTAGCGGCAGATCCTAAAGGCCCTCTAGCAGACGACCGACCCAAATGTAATAGCATTCTACACCTGTTTGGAGAATGGCTGTTCGAGGCTGCCCTGATAGGATCTGACTTCAGCAAAGACAAGGCACAACAGAACAGTAAGTTTGTTTGATAGGGGTGCAACAACACTGTATAACTACTATTTTTTTTTTTTTTTTTTTTTTTGGGCGGGGTTTTAGCCCCCCCCCGGGGACGGGCTACCTGCCCCTGGGGGGTTTTATGAGTATGGATAACTTGCGACCGAGGTTAGATTTCTCCTTTTCTACGGGTACATGGAATCTCTCAATATAAACTTGGGTCTTTTTGCATTTTTACTGGCTCAGTTCTTTTGTACCTACCAATTTTCAAAGTTTTTTTTCAACACTTGTAAATATAGCAATGAATTGTGTTGGGTTTTCTTCTGTACATAAACTGCAAGTTTTTCTTTCCACTTCACACAAATTCCCCTAACGTTCCTGCTTGGCATCAAATTTTTCAGGTACTCCTAAAACCTCACTCATTGGATTGACCAGCAGTCGTCTGTCTACTGTGGGTCACCCTATGGCACCTAATTCTGGACCTCCTTCTACTTCCAGCATTTCATGTAAGTCTGATTTGAAAATTTTTGTTTAGTGTGTTCTTTTGTGTATTTTCGCAGGATAAAACGTTTGATTCTCAAGAAAAATCTTTCATGTGACTGAGGGACTGACACCAAATAGAGAGACTGTGATGCACAAAATCTCTTGAACTAAATTTAAAATCTTGAACTTCCGAATTGAAAATTCTGGGAAAGTCAAAACTTGTATGAGAAGTTGTGTGTGCCACAAGACCAAACGAAACAGTTTAAGATAGCTAGGTAGATTCTGCTTTTAGACAGCAGTAAACGTTACATGCGATTTGACTTTAAGCTTTCCATTTAGGTGGTACTTCTCAGATATTTCTAACTCGTTGATTTCATTAGAAATTCCATTCAACTTTTTTCGTTCTGGAGAGAAATCGTTTTATTTTCTTTGACTTGAATTATTCCGATTTTAATTTACTAATACTGTACTCGTCCTTGCTATATCCAGATGATACCCCTACTCAATCTAACTCTCTGTTAGAAACTACATTTTCTAATCTTCTACATACCCTATTTTGGACCCAGTATGAAAGTAAGTTTCTGCATTGCTGGGAGGGTTTCTTTTTTTGGCCAGTCAAAATTGATGGTATGAGTGAAAACCTGATTTTATTACATGTAAAATTTTGGGTATCAAATTTATGTAAAAGGTATTTTATTGTTTTCCCCCATGTATGTAGATTATTTTGGTGAACAACTTTTTTTTGATACCTTCCTTATTGCAACTTTACTTTGGCTTATTTTCTCTTTTGAAGTTTTTAAGATGAGACGTATTTTTTGACATGTCCATTGTGTTTTTATGTGGTTAATAGGTTGGCAGGTTCCCATACATATTATGTTCCTTTGTAAATATTTTTCCGTTTTCCGCTTCTTATTTTTGGATACTTTCCTGTTTTTGCCGCGAGTAATTTTTGATGTCTCTATTAAAATTCAGTCTGGAATATATACAGTTTTGAATGTAATAAAAATAAGCTATGGGAGAGGGGAAAAATATTTTATAATTTATAAGTGTACCTACCTAAGATAAGTCTACTTTGCAAAATAATAAATCGGACTTTTATTTTTTAATGAACGTTTTTAAATTAAGAAGGGATTTCATTTTCGAAGTGACGAGGGATCAATGCATTTCTATTTTTACCTTTTTATTTTATCAGTATTTGTAGGTACTGGCACCTTCTAGATTTAATAAATAATTATTCCTTTTTCAATGTAATTAGTTCCTTTTTGTAACGGAATGATCTTTGGGAAGCATTTTGGCATTTGGAATTGTAATTAGAATTTCTTTCTTAAAGTCATTTCCATGCTAAAGGGAATATTTTCCAATCTTATACCGCACTTGTATGATTTATACAGAGTAATACAAAAATTGTCTGATCTCTTTTCATGTTTACCCTATTTTTAATAGTCTGATAACCTTTTGTTTTTAAAACAAAACTTTATTATTTTCAAATGTTTTTGCAACACCTTCATTAACAGATCGCTTTTGAAATGGGAAGTTTACTAAACGGATTTTAATTTCTCGTATTTTCATTTCCACAGCTATTGCATCGTTAGCGGCAGATCCTAAAGTGATACCTTCCTTATTGCAACTTTACTTTGGCTTATTTTCTCTTTTGAAGTTTTTAAGATGAGACGTATTTTTTGACATGTCCATTGTGTTTTTATGTGGTTAATAGGTTGGCAGGTTCCCATACATATTATGTTCCTTTGTAAATATTTTTCCGTTTTCCGCTTCTTATTTTTGGATACTTTCCTGTTTTTGCCGCGAGTAATTTTTGATGTCTCTATTAAAATTCAGTCTGGAATATATACAGTTTTGAATGTAATAAAAATAAGCTATGGGAGAGGGGAAAAATATTTTATAATTTATAAGTGTACCTACCTAAGATAAGTCTACTTTGCAAAATAATAAATCTTTTATTTTTTAATGAACGTTTTTAAATTAAGAAGGGACTTTATTTTTGAAGTGACGAAGGATCAATGCCTATTTTTACCTTTTTATTTTATCAGTATTTGTAGGTACTGGCACCTTCTAGATTTAATAAATAATTATTCCTTTTTCAATGTAATTAGTTCCTTTTTGTAACGGAATGATCTTTGGGAAGCATTTTGGCATTTGGAATTGTAATTAGAATTTCTTTCTTAAAGTCATTTCCATGCTAAAGGGGCAAATTTCTTGGCCCCACCGGGAATCGAACCCGGGTCTCCCGCGTGCAAGGCGAGCACAGTGACCACTACGCCATTAGAGCTGACACAATTTAAATGAGAGTGTTCCCACTTGAGATTTTTTTCCGACCAAATGGGAACGGACCTAGAGTAAGTACAGTACACTCAACACATCCAAGACTTTTCTTTAATGAGATTGATTTTATATTTTAGTACATCTATGTACATTGTATTCTATGCTGTTGTGTTTCAGAACCTGGGTATCAAGGATTTGAATTCATCATGTGCGGGGGACCACGGGGGTGATAGGACCCGGCCCCTGACGTTTGAATCTCTGAAACCGCGCCTGGTGAATCTAGTGATCACTGCACTTCAAGTTGAAACCGATCTGCAGAATACGCAGTCCTTACTAGGTAAATATGTTGTTGTTAGCAAATGTCGGGTTATCTGACCACCAGGTCATTTTAAATAAGGTCGGCATTCCTTGTCAGTCCCTTTCAGGCATCACTATTGTGTACCTCATGTCCTGATAAAATTTTCTCACCCAGGTCTTGATTCACACAATTTTTCCACCTTTTCATTAAAATAAAATTTTCTCACCCAGGTCTTGATTCACACAATTTTTCCACCTTCACTTTCATTCTCTCAACTCTTTTCCCTATGTAGCTCTAATCTTTTCTTTCGACCATTAAAGCCATATTAATATATGTGTGATATATTTCAGGTGGTCTTCTATTATGTGTGCAAGATTCAGCCATGTACTAGGTCATTTTAAATAAGGTCGGCATTTCTTGTCAGTCCCTTTCAGGCATCACTATTGTGTACCTCATGTCCTGATAAAATTTTCTCACCCAGGTTTTGATTCACACAATCTTTCCACCTTTTCTTCGGTCTACTTTGCCCTTTTCTCCCCTTCACTTTCATTCTCTCAACTCTTTTCCCTATGTAGCTCTCATCTTTTCTTTCGACCATTAAAGCCATATTAATATTTGTGTGATATATTTCAGGTGGTCTTCTATTATGTGTGCAAGATTCAGCCATGTTCGAGCTCTCCTCAGAGGTAGCTAATACGGGAGTACCCTCTGGTCCCCCCAATGCTCCTGGGCCTGAAACCTCCCATATCATGTCCTCAGGTAAGAACGTCCCTGAGAATTACCACTCTATTGTTGTACTCACTTTAGTGTTTGGTGGTCCAGCACCTGTGTTTATTTGTCTTGAATTTTTAATTTTTAAACAGTTTTTTACTTTCTATTATTATCTTTAAAGAGGTGCTGCCGTAAGTAATGGTCGGGGTCACAATTTGAGTTTAAAATCGGTTTAAGTTTAACTTTTGAATCAATCTTGGACTGATTAGTCTGTTGATTAAAAAATAAAAATAATAAAGATTTCAGTTAACGGGACTCCAACTTTGGTTGCAAAAACTCCCTATTACAATGCTGAGAACGTATTATTTTATTGTGCTTATTTCTGCTTTTGTTTTCAATTATTTTATTACACCACTCTTTATGTCGTTTCTTTTTGTGTCTCACATTTTTTTTTTCTTTTTGTCACACAAACATTTATTTTTTATGTTTTTTGTTCTATGTGTTGCGTGTTCCACTTTTGTTGCCGACTTCTCACCTGTGTTGTTTTCTGTTGCCGGCTTCACCTAGATGCTGCCTCGGCGTATAGCTTGCCCCATTCCCATCATAGCATAGATTCGGCCTCGAGTTTTGATTCGAGCAACGCGTTTCATTCGTACGATATGGACTGGTCCCTCCCCGCCACAGTGAACAAAAGTAATTTCACATATAAATTCATTGCCTGTAAATTTTACAATGAACAAAAGTAATTCCCACATCATTTCATTGCCAGTCATTTATACTGTCTGGGTAAAGGGGAACTTTTTATGTCACTGGATGCAATAGTCCTACATACTGGACTCCGCACACAGGAATTTCCTCAGAAAAGAGCCCCATACAACCCATTTCAATGTAATGTACTGTCTGGGTGGTTCACAAAGCTCAATTCATTTTACCCCTATACCCCCGATAGTAATACTAATAAAACCTTAAGCGGAAGGTATGGAGGTAACCATTAGGTTATTTACACCCATATTTATGAACAAAATACTTTCTCTCAAGTCGCACTGCTAGCCCATTTAGGTTGGAGGGTAGCTCATCTGCCTTGTATGCGCTAGGTCACGGGTTCAATTCCGGCCCGGAGCGGACTTTATCCTAAAGATATAAGGTTCGTTCTTGAAACGGCTAGCTTTTTCCTATGCTATCCTCCTTCTCTCTTTGATTTCGGGGCTATAAGACCTCCGTTGTTACAGTTCCCCCTCTTAAAAAAAAGTTCTTAAGAGAGACGTAATTATTTGTGTGAACACCGTACAACACATGAAAATTATTGGAGATGCCACATTTTTCAGGGAGAACAAGAAATCAATCACGTAATTATTCATCTCTTTTTCCTCACAGATTCAGCGCATGCGCTGTTCGTGCGGGCTACGTACCTGGTATGTCACCGCCTTATATCAGATCTGCCTTGTATGCGCTAGGTCACGGGTTCAATTCCGGCCCGGAGCAAACTTTATCCTAAAGATATAAGGTTCGTTCTTGAAACGGCTAGCTTTTTCCTATGCTATCCTCCTTCCCTCTTTGATTTCGGGACTATAAGACCTCCGTTGTTACAGTTCCCCCTCTTAAAAAAAAGAAAGTTCTTAAGAGAGACGTAATTATTCGTGTGAATACCGTACAACACATGAAAATTAGTGGAGATGTCACATTTTTCAGGGAGAATAAGAAATCGATCGCGTAATTATTCATCTCTTTTTCCTCACAGATTCAGCGCATGCGCTGTTCGTGCGGGCTACGTACCTGGTATGTCACCGCCTTATATCATGGACTACAAGACCTTTGTTGTTACAGTTCCCTCTATCAAACCTCTTAAACCTCCTAAAAAAAAAAAAAAGATCTTAAGAGCGACGTAATTATTTGTGTGAATACCGTACAATACATGAAAATTAGTGGAGATGTCACATTTTTCAGGGAGAACAAGAAATCAATCACGTAATTATTCATCTCTTTTTCCTCACAGATTCAGCGCATGCGTTGTTCGTGCGGGCTACGTACCTGGTATGTCACCGCCTTATATCATCGTGGAAGACGGACCTGAATGTATCTCTGGCCGCGTTGGAACTACTCAGTGGATTAGCTAGAACTCATATCCGTGAAGCGGGTAAGTGGGTTCAATATCTACGCTAGACTAAAAAGTCTAAAAACTTACCGCCTGAATAAGCTAATGGGAGATGGAGAGAGAGATGGGAAGGATGAAGGTAAAACTTAGTGAAGAAACTCTGTGAAGTAGCCTTTAGAGTTTTGTCAGTAGCCTTTAGAGGAGAGAAAATTTCGTCATTTAATTAATGTACCTTTTCCTCGTGATTACATGCAGCCAGAAAGAAAACTGGTAAGTTGCTAATGTATTTTATTCATTTTTGTAATTACTCACTTGTTCATAAATTGGACACGGTGTAAAAACTATAATGTTGGATTTCACCAATATTTATTCAGTCATTGGAACTCCTGTTAAGCTAACAGCCAGTTAAGTTCCATTTAATTTGTTTAATTAATGTACCTTTTCCTCGTGATTACATGCAGCCAGAAAGAAAACTGGTAAGTTGCTAATATATTTTATTCATTTTTGTAATTACTCACTTGTTCATAAATTGGACACGGTGTAAAAACCATAATGTTGGATTTCACCAATATTTATTCAGTCATTGGAACTCCTGTTAAGCTAACAGCCAGTTAAGTTCCATTTAATTTGTGTTGGCTTAACAGGGCTGTTAAGCTAATGGACTGTTTAAGTCTGGAAAGAAGGTTGGTGAAATCCACCCTCATTCAAAATATTCAAATAAATAGGTTGGTATCAAACGCTGGGAATTAACTATCAGATTTTCCTCCTCGCGCCCCAATATTTAACGATGATGTTAAATAAATAAATTTCATTCCAAACTCTTTGCCGGGCCACCAGATAGTGCCGAGTGTAAGCGGGCCGTCAAGTGGCTATGCGACTACATCACGTACCAGTGTTGGCGGCCACCTCAAGCACATTCTAAAGACCTACATTCCACCATTGTGGCGGCCTTCCAATGTGCTGTTGACTGGTTGGTGGCACATCCCTATCTACTTCAGGATAAGGACTGTCTGGGTATTGTCATGGAAGTTGTGGAGCTGGGGATATCCGGGACTAAATCACAGGTAAGAGCTGGTCTTATCAAAACTTTATAGTTATAGTTGAAAAAAAAGTAGAGGTTTGATAGAGGAAACTGTAACTACTGAGGTCTTATCGTTCCGAAAAATATCCGGGACTAAATCACAGGTAAGAGCTGCTCTTATCAAAACTTTATAGTTATAGTTGAAAAAAAAGTAGAGGTTTGATAGAGGAAACTGTAACTACTGAGGTCTTATCGTTCCGAAATCGAAGAGAAAAGAAGGGCAGGATAGATTAAGCCAGCCGTTCCGAGAACGAACCTTACATATCTGTTTAGGATAAAGTCCGCAGGTAGACTGTAAGAAGTACAAAGTTTCAATGAAGAATATCTTTCATAGGACAGGCTCTGTGCCAGCCTAGTTAGCTTGGTTTGTAGCGTCTGCCTTGTAAGCGCTAGACCGCGGGTTCGATTCCCTAGGCTGATTTTATCCTGCACGGATAATGTTCGTTCTTGGAACGGCTGGCTTTCTCCTATCTAGTCTTCCTTCTCTCTTCGATTTTGGCACGATAACACCTTAGCAGTTACAGTTCCCTCTATCAAAACTATTAAATAATAATAATAATCAGGGTGTCTACCAGACTGGAAAACCGGGAATTGTCAGGGAATTCCACGGAGACTGGAAAAGTCAGGGAATTGTCAGGGAATTTCTCAAAAAATTGACAAAAATCCAAAAAAGTCAGGGAATTTTTATTATTACAGGGTGTCTACCAGACTGGAAAACCGGGAATTGTCAGGGAATTTCACGGAGACTGGAAAAGTCAGGGAATTGTCAGGGAATTTCTCAAAAAATTGACAAAAATCCAAAAAGTCAGGGAATTTTTCAAACTAAAAAAAAAAAAAATCGGTCCATAAAAAAGTATGCAACCTTGAAGGGGCAACTCATATTTTCTCGAAAAAATTTCGCCTGTGGCGCTGTAATTTTGTGTTCTATAGAAATGTATTAGGGGAAATTAAAAAAAAAATGGAAAAAGAATTTTTGGTCAGTAAAAAAAGTATGCAACCTTGAAGGGGCTACTTAAATTTTCTCGCAAAAATTTTGCCTGTATCATGTCTTTTATCTGCGGCTATGAACTGAAACAATTTTTTATAATGTCGCATGTAGGAGAATATTTCGTCTTTTTTTTATTATTGGTATTACTTGGAGCTTTATACATATGTATACAACATTGTTATGTAAGGGTGTAGGTATAGGGTAAATATTATGTAGATGTCAGAAATATTCATCAATGTTTTCCTTGGCATTGTCACAACCTTTGAATCATTTTATCCTCATGCTCTACAAAAATTTAGAAGAAAATAAATTGCCATCTCATCTTCTTAACCTAAGTACATAGTCCTCACTTGGGAGGGAGGAAAGATATCCTTCTTGGAAAAATGAATACTGCATATAAAATGGAAAAGGTTTCCCCTCCCAAATTTAATTTTCACATAGCACATTGACGATTTGAAATCTCTTGGTCACCTTCTTCATGAAAATGTTTTTCCTCTCTATAATTTTTCCTGTCAAAATATAAAATAAAACATTTAAAAACGGGAAAATAATGAAGATAGATTGAAAACACGATTCGGATGACCATTAGCAAAAAATACGAACTATTCTAGGAGGGTAAAAGCTCAGGAGAAGAAAAGCGGAAAACCTTATGTGACATAGTAAGTTAAAACACTAAAGACAAATTGAGCCACATTTCCCAAACATATATCTTTTTTCGTTTTTAATAGTGGAGGCAGCAATTTTCAGTTCTCGTTACTAGCCCGGATTTTTCTTCGTTATTTGTCCGACTACTTAACCTTTATTATGTAGGTAGATCCCTAGATATATTTTGTCAAGATTTTAACTGAATTTCATTAATGGTCTATTTACTAATAGGTATTGTCTGTATTCCTTTAATAAAAAATTTAGGGTCCTTATTTTTTTATTACTTCAAATGACAGAAACACTTGGAATATGTAGGTACATATTCCAAGGAAATATATTACTTTCTCCATGGTACAGGTTCTTTCATAGTAAAATTTGCTATTGGTGTAGGTACGTATGTAAAGGGAAAAACTATGTATTTCTTTGATTTTGAAAAGCTCAAAGTCCAAGAAAAAACAAAGCTGAGATAGATTTCTGAGTGTTTCTTTCAAAGCGTTTTCAACATCTCTCTTAACAAATGACCTTACAACATTCATTAGATTGTTCCTTTGCAGTTCCCTGTATTCTCTTCTTTATCCACTTGTGTTTCTATTTCATCACGGCGAGTTTTTTTAGTATTTTTGTGTCACCCTGGTCAGAGATGTTTTTGTTTTCTCTGAATTAAAAATTAGAGAAATGTTTTTGGCATTTTGGAACTATTTTAACCAAACCATATTCATAAAAGCTATTAGGTACCTATCTCGAGGGTCTTTAATAAGTCCAATTTTAATTGGTCACATCAGCAATTTGTTCTGGATAAAGATAAAATTTTCAGGTTACTTACCCACTGATCTTGTTTTCTTTCAGATCTATTTTTGAAGTAAGTGCCTACATTTCAATAAAATTCAAGGTTAGTAATATTTAAAACTACCTACCTTAAATTTTTGAAAAGGTTTGGCCATCACATCAGTAGATAAAACTACAGTTCGTGAATTTGTTAGGGGCCTATATTTTCTCAGAGCATTGTGCACTTGTTTGATTGAGGAATCGATATTATCTAGTTTTCTTTTTCTCCATCTAATGATAAGACATTTATCATTGTTTTTGCTTCATTTAATTTATTTGGTTTCCTCGTATAAAAAATATATATATTTTACATTGTCAACATGTATTACATATATTTTGCTCTCTTTAAATATTGTCCACAAAATTTCTCTTGTTATGTCTTCACATTTTTCTCTTCTCTTTAGGGCCATTTATAATCTTTGTCTCATTAACCTTATCACAAAAAAATGTTATTTTTTAGATTTTTATTTTTTATGAAAAAAAGAATCCTGTATTTTTTTATCTAGTTTTTTTTTCCGGGCATTTATCATAGCAAAAAGAAAACTAAAAGAGAGGTAATAAGTCATCAGAAACATAACAAAAGACTTGATTGGATATTTTTGGTCATGCTACTTTCTTTGTTCTCATTATTTTGGACATTAAATTACGTCCAATTCAGTCATCCGGGCATTTATCATAGCAAAAAGAAAACTAAAAGAGAGGTAATAAGTCATCAGAAACCTAACAAAAGACTTGATTGGATATTTTTGGTCATGCTACTTTCTTTGTTCTCATTATTTTGGACATTAAATTACGTCCAATTCAGTCATTGATAGATTTATCTTTGAAGCAGGTATTTTTTCATAGTTCCGACTCTTGATTTTGGAAAAGCGATTTCCCTTTAAAGAAATGAATGAAACCAAAATAACAGGTATTCTCTCTCCCTCCCTATATCTCTCTCGCCATTGCTTTAAGTACAAGGTAGTTTGAAAATTTCTTCTTTCCCCAAGCTCCCACAAACGTGTGATATGAAAAGTCAAAACCATACACGAAAAAATTGACGTTTTAACTTCCGGCTAAAGACTACACACAATCAACAAATATGAGGTAGGTAGGTACTTGCATAAGGTTGGAATATATCTTGAGGCTGTTTATTATTTTGATAGGAGTTTATTTAAGCATGAAACTGTGTATACTGGATCGGCCATACAACGGTCGAACGGTTCACTATGATATTATTTTTTATACAATGTTGTGAAGATGTCATAGAAAGATTATACTAGTAGGCACTAATAAAATGATTATTAAAGATGAGATCCCCTTATGTTAATTTTGTGGCATGACCATCAGGAGTTCATCACCTACCTTCTTTTCTTTTTGGGATAAAGATCTTTTTCGCCAATCAGCCTACTATTTTGTACAGTTCATATTTGTATACCATTTTCTGTTTTATCTTTAAGATTATTACGAGTAGAATAGTTTTTATTAATTGAATTGGTCTACATATAAATGTATTAGATACTTTTAGTTTTCTAGGCTCTAATAATTCCCAAAATTGTCTAGGGTTGTTTAATAGAATTTTGAGTGAAAGGTAGCCACTAGGCCCAAAACGAAGCCCTGTATAACATAGAGTTTGTTATCCAGCCTAAAGTTTCGAGTCCAATATAAAATGTATTATACGTTAATTAATTATTGAATATAGTTTTTCTATTAACATACGTATAGCCATGTAGCAAATAGAGGTGTGGTCAATAAAATATTTTATTAGTGGATGTGCCTCTTTTTCCAATCTCCCAACCCATTATACCCTACACCACTATAATTTGCTTACCTATTTACTGTAACCTTTGCAAAGGCCAGCTGGTCAGTTTATTATTAAATGATTGAATATAGTTTTTCTATTAACATGTAGCAAATAAAGGTGTGGTTTTCAATAAAATATTTTATTAGTGGATGTGCCTCTTTTTCCAATCTCCCCACCCATTATACCCTACACCACTATAATTTGCTTACCTATTTACTGTAACCTTTGCAAAGGCCAGCTGGTCAGTTTATTATTAAATGATTAATGAATTTCATATTTACTTGGTTCATACTTTTTATTGTTTAGAACAAAGACTATATGACGAGACTGTTTAACACATTCAGTGCTGAGGGTTTTTTGCCAACTCATTGAGTCTTTTTTGCCAACCCTAATACCTTTTCTTTAAAACAATATTACTATTTAAAAATTATTACCAAATTTGGCCTTATTATAAAACCAAATTATAACTTTAATATTGAACAGGAATTAGTATTTCATTTTAATTCTGTTGAAAATTCGAACCGAGTAAACCAAGAAAAAACCAAATTATAACTTTAATATTGAACAGGAATTAGTATTTCATTTTAATTCTGTTGAAAATTCGAACCGAGTAAACCAAGAAAAAACACATTGGTCACACATAATTATCTACGCGAGATTATCAGTATCCCACAGCAAACCTGTTAACGGGGATAATTTTTAAACAATGATTTATCATGTAGTGAAGGACAGTGGAAAACTTGAGCATAATTTATCATTTATTATTATTATTTTAAATAGCACTTTTTTTGTTTATTGTTGACGGATTTTTGGACAGAGAATGAGTTTGTAATTTTTTAGAAAACGCTGAAAACCTATTGGATTTTTCCAGCCCATCTCTTTTATAATAATATTATTGCTCAAATTTTTATTTTTCCGCTAAATTTATACATTCCCATTTCCTAAGCATACAGGCCTATTCTATTTATCTTATCTTGTCCGCTCACCTTGCTTTAAGTACAAGGTAGTTTGAAAATTTCTTCTTTCCCCAAGCTCCCACAAACGTGTGATATGAAAAGTCAAAACCATACACGTCCGCTCACCTATCCTAGGTGCTTATACATTTCAGTAATTCCTCTGCAGCTTAGTCGACCCATCTGTTTTAAAACACAAATATCCTTCAATACAACAAATCGGATTTAAAATCTTTATCACTGAAAAGCGGTGTAATTGCATTTAATTTATAGGTAATATGAGGTAGGTAGGTACTTGCATAAGGTTGGAATATATCTTGAGGCTGTTTATTATTTTGATAGGAGTTTATTTAAGCATGAAACATAAGTACATACATTTTCTGAAATGACGACGACATAATGGTAAATATCTGGGAGCTAATTTTGCGTCAATACAGAGATGAGAGTGAATATGTAGGTTATATGGAATATATTATTGTTATGATTGGAAATGCAACGTTTTGTTTGTAGATTATAACTTCTTTGACTTTTGCTTGTGAGGTTTAAGAGAACTGAGTCTGTAAATAGTTGGAATATATTATTGTTATGATTGGAAATGCAACGTTTTGTTTGTAGATTATAACTTCTTTGACTTTTGCTTGTGAGGTTTAAGAGAACTGAGTGTGTAAATAGTTTCTCAGTCCCTCTTAGGTAAATTTCGAAGATAATTAAAAGGAAATAGGTACCTATAGAATTTTATTATGCACTTAGATGGGATAGATAAGCAATGCACGAACACACCCCACGCTCCTATCTATCTTGGTCTGAATGTCACTCTGCTGCCCAAATCTTCCTATTCTCAGTCCCTCTTGGCTAAATTTCGAAGATAATTAAAAGGAAATAGGTACCTATAGAATTATGCACTCAGATGGGATAGATAAGCAATGCACGAACACACCCCACGCTCCTATCTATCTTGGTCTGAATGTCACTCTGCTGCCCAAATCTTCCTATCTCAAGTTATTTTAAATCCGCTGTATAGTTTTGCTAACCAATTAATCTGTCCTGTTTTCCTATGTGAATACATTTCTATCAGTGGCGGAAGAATTTAAACCGACTTTGGTTTAACTCGCCATGTCAGTAATTGGGAAGTTGATGGTAAATGCTAATCAGTGCTTCAGGGATAAATTAGATATCTAGTAGGTAGATAACTAGAATTGTTCAAGCTTCAATTGAATGTTCTTCCAAGAAACTCCAAGCTTAAAACGGGACCTCTAAAGCCTTTTCCGCTGTATAGTTTTGCTAACCAATTAATCTGTCCTGTTTTCCTATGTGAATTCATTTCCATCAGTGGCGGAAAAATTTAAACCGACTTGGGTTTAACTCGCCATGTCAGTAATTGGGAAGTTGATGGTAAATGCTAATCAGTGCTTCAGGGATAAATTAGATACCTAGTAGGTAGATAACTAGAATTGTTCAAGCTTCAATTGAATGTTCTTCCAAGAAACTCCAAGCTTAAAACGGGACCTCTAAAGCCTTTTATTTACAGCACTGTCTCGTGTCCTAATTAGTGTTCTAAAGTCAACTGTGAAATCTCGCCCTTCTTCTGTGAAAGGTTTAAAATTTATAGTTCCCCCGTCTTCAAAGTTTTCCGAAAGTTCAATTCCAACCCATCTTGTCAAGGTTTTCTCCTTTTGCTATTTGTAATTATATTGCAAGCATTTACTTCATTAGAATGTAATATCACCTTTGTTAACAAGTAACGTCAAGTGTTTTAAATTGGTTTGCAATTATAACTAGGTATTTACCTATAGTGCTTTTTGTTCAAAAGATTGCTTCATTATTACATGTTGTAAATAGGTGTGTAGTTCTCTCTTTTTATTATGTACATTGAACGAGCAATTTATACTCCACAGAAACATTGTTCTAACTGAAATGAAATTCCTGTTGCCCCGTTCATTTTCCGTCAATCTACTGTCATAACTGTACAGATTTCCTTTTTTTTTTCATATTCTTTCTATTAGACAGAATTTTTCTCTACCAATTTCTATGAAAATTTCAAGGCGGAATATTCTTGTTTTACATTTATTTAAATGAAACGTCAAATAAACTATTTGGAATGTTTACGAAAAGCAAATCTATGGCAAATCATATACAACTCAAGATAAGTCTAAGGGAGGAAGGAGTTTCAAAGTTATTCACACAAAACACAATAATCATAAACAACATTGAATATCTTCCTGATAAGAATCTCCGTATGAATTATACTATTTCTCTTGATTTTGTTTTACAAATTGAAGAAAAAAAGTCTGAAATTTTCTAGGTTCCCTTATGCAATCTCCTCCTAAATAACCAGAAATTATATTCTCTCTGACTTTTTCTAATATATTTTGTCAGGGAAAAAATTGTTTATTATAGGTTCCTAATAAGTTTATAATAATGCAAGGGTTGGCGAACCCTTACATTCCATTAATAAAGTATGTGCGCACTTGTTGGATCTAGATGTCTATCAGTAATATCAGCATAATTTAAGCATATTTTAGCAAGATTTTCTTGGCCTGAATTCTGTAAGGTTGATTTCTACATAAATGTAAAAAAAGATGAAATTTATACTAGAAAGTTTTGGATGACCCTCTGATTTTCTTGAAAAAAATTGCACATAAATAATAGTATTTTTCCGGAAAGCCCGGAAAAACTTTTCAGCCAAAAGCTGGAAGAAAGTTTTTTTTTCTTCTTTTTTTTAGTTCTTTTTCAGTGTGAGAAAAGTAACAGTCCAAAACTTTTTATGTATGCTTTTTTTCTGTTATTCTATTTTTTCCATTCTTCTCCACCGTCATAAGAAGTATTGGAGCAAATTACATGCTTCATAGGTCATAAAAAGCATTACCTTATATCCTTCTTATAACATTGCTAGTGTCGCCTGAATTCTGTAAGGTTGATTTCTACATAAATGTAAAAAAAAGACGAAATTTATACTAGAAAGTTTTGGATGACCCTCTGATTTTCTTGAAAAAAATTGCACATAAATAATAGTATTTGTCCGGAAAGCCCGGTGCTTTCTATGAAAGTTACACAATTGTATACATCTGTGCGATAAGAGGCCTATGTGAAAGTAAAAAAGGCTATTTTCCAACTTTTCTTCTATTATTCCATTTGAGAACAAAATCAACAATAGCCTTCATTCCATTTTTCCATACAAACTAGACGGGCTTTTAGCAAGAACAAAAGGCTAGTGAAGTGTTTTCATTTTTTATATAATATATAAAAAAATCAAGTTGCATTATTGCAATATAACAATATCAGGGGGTCAGAGACTTAGATTACAAGTATCTTTTTCTTAGTGGACTTTACCTTCTAAAATACACTTTAGAAATAAGTAAATGGGAAAGAGTAAAAAGCTTTGCAACATTTACTTGCTTATGATAAACCTAAAGGGGAAGGATTGTACTCTCGGCCGCAGCACAAAACTTCCTCAAATATTTGGCAATTTATTATAAATGCTCGTAAATAATAGACTTCTAGAGACACTACAAACAGATTGGGTCTTCCCGATCAGGTCCACAAACAGTGTTCATGCCTGATACAATATTGGGTCTCAGTTTAGAAACCAAATATTTGGCAATTTATTATAAATGCTCGTAAATAATAGACTTGTAGAGACACTACAAACAGATTGGGTCTTCCCGATCAGGTCCACAAACAGTGTTCATGCCTGATACAATATTGGGTCTCAGTTTAGAAATATGCTTAGTTCTATAGGTGCAGACAGTCTATGAGGTATACAATTCCCTTTACATGAAGTCAAAATTGTATACTACACACAAAGAATATCCACAAGATTAGGCAAACAAACCCTCTCCTAAAAAAACATTGCTACTTGTTTCTGAATCTCAAAAATAGAAGAGAGAAACTCTTCTCGAGAAAACTAACCATTATTTTATTCTCTAAATTCAAGTATGCACTTGAAGAAACAAAATATCTTCAGATGTATTTTGAATTTGAAAGCTTATAAACTATAATCCAAATTTTGTTTTGTTGTATTGTTATTTTCTGAAGAGAGCTGAAATACTGAAATGGTCTCTCGTCCCAAAGATGTGATGGTTCAATGTCACGATTTGGAAACCCTTTTTGTTTTGTCCAAGTAAAGGTTGATTTATTGAATTGGACTGAAACCAGCTAGGTCTATTGTCCAGATGGTCACCATCCACGTATAACGTACAACGTTTCGTATACCAACCACGAACAACGTTGCTTAACGTCAGTGATCCATCGGGGACTGGTGCGTTCAACATGCTATCGCCACTTGCTCAAATCACTTCAATATCTAATCAATTATTCCGCTGTGGTCACTCGCTGTGAATGAATCTCTCTTGTCCCAAAGATGTGATGTTTCAATGTCACGATTTGGAAACCCTTTTTGTTTTGTCCAAGTAAAGGTTGATTTATAATTGGACTGAAACCAGCTAGGTCTATTGTCCAGGTGGTCACCAACCACCTATAACGTACAACGTTTCGTATACCAACCACGAACAACGTTGCTTAACTTCAGTTATCCATCGGGAACTGGTGCGTTCAACATGCTATCGCCACTTGCTCAAATCACTTCAATATCTAATCAATTATTCCGCTGTGGTCACTCGCTGTGAATGACAGAATCTAGCGTTTTATATTAACCAAGACATAGTAACAATAACACAAATAACCCTTTCGCTAGATATTAATTCATAAACACATTGTCGAGAGTGTAACTTTCAGTGAAAACTTTTAGCTCTAGAATCAGAATAGATTAAATGAGATGAAAATAATGGAAAACCTCAAGCACCTGTCGTGATGTATATTGCAGTGACGGATTGGAAATGTAACACTAACTACAACTAAATGGAGCAGAGACGTATTTCCAGTTTTGAAGTCTCAGAAATCCTCCAGATTGTTTTATTTGTATTAATAATTAATTATGTTGGGTCCATTCAGCTCAATTTTATCGAGTGTTCTCATCATGTTCGAAAGATTTTTCATTTTCAAAATTCGTAAATAAATTTAAAATTCCAATTTTCAAATATGTAGGGAAAATACTAAAGCATATTTCGACAGTACTACGAGATGAAAAATTGCAAGACTTTTTGGACGAAGTAATTTATTATTTATGTACCTATGCTATGGTCTAATAATAGAACAATATTGAAATTTTAATTATCCTTCAATCAAACTTCATCACTACGAGATGAAAAATTGCAAGACTTTTTGAACGAAGTAATTTATTATTTATGTACCTATGCTATGGTCTAATAATAGAACAATATTGAAATTTTAATTATCCTTCAATCAAACTTCATTAAATCTAGGTCTGAAGAAACCTCCCCTTGACCCCCTACTACCAAAAACCATGTAGGGGGTCAGGGGAAATGTAGGGGGTTGAGGGGAGGATTCTCCTACATTTTGACCATAGGTTTGAAGTTTGGACTTAATTTACTCATTTCCCCTTCATTTTCATAAGTGGAAAGTCATCATCGATTCTTTTGTGATAAGTCACCTATTCCTGGTTGCTCGTGGTATTCGCGGTTGGCTCGCGGTATCTGCGGTTGTTCGCGGTATCCGCGGTTTGTTCGCGGTATCCGCGG
>NW_007377738.1:196465-213309 GCF_000475195.1 Diaphorina citri
CAGGATATAAGAAAAGGGAAAGCGGAAAAAAGAAAAAAAAAAAAAAAAAAAAAAAAAACGCGGCGCAGTTATTTCATGTGCAAATGGAGGACTTAAGCACTTACCCTAGTGGGATGAAAAAAGATTGGAGAGTTAATGTTGAACAGGCTTGAGAACATTACTTAAAAAAAAAAAATCTGTTGTGACGCAGTGGGAATAGGTTGGAAAATCTTGAAAAAGTAGACTGGAAATTTGGAAAAAAATGGACTGGAAAACCTAGAAAAATCAGGGAATTTTATTTTTCCATTTTGGTAGACACCCTGAATAATAAATAAAACAAATAGGCCTTATAGTTGTTAACTGAGCTATTTTTTCTCACTCAGGGTAAACCTGGTGAACCAGTTAAAATGAAGGACGAGAAGGAACTCAAACCCGCATCCCTTCGAGTGAGAGACGCTGCGGAGGCCCTCCTAACCTTTGTTTTGGAACAGGTATGTATGATTGGCGTTTCACCGGCTTTTTCTATTTCTTAGCGATGAAACAAGGCCGACCCTATTTAATCAGGAAAAGGCTAGGAAGAAGAAGATGAAACATCTGCTATATCGGAATTCAAGGGTCTGTGTCGTAAGTGTTTCACCAGCTTTTTCTATTTCTTAGCGATGAAACTGCTATGAAACATCTAGCGATGAATCAAGGCCGACCCTATTTAATCAGGAAAAGGCTAGGAAGAAGAAGATGAAACATCTGCTATATCGGAATTCAAGGGTCTGTGTCGTAAGATGCTCATCCCGTTGTTATGTGCTCGTCATCAGGTTGAGACTTTTGAATTAAAAATAAAACAACCCGGAGTCCCGACCCAAAATTGTGACTGCCTAGAAATGAATAGCTCATTCCTAAGGGGAATTTTAGCTAATAGGTACGGTATATAATAAGAAAAAAGTACATAATTCGATTAATTAGGTAACAAAGAGATTAATTTTAAACTCAAAACATGGGCCTGGACATATTTAAAATAGTGAAATGCTCACTATTTTAATTTTATTCTACTTTAAGTCCTATAAAAAGTGCCAACACTCACAGGCAAACCAAAAATGTCATTTAATTCTCGTTGAAATGCTCACCCTCTCCATATTATTTCTTCATACAGGTGGGCTATTTCCCGTCAATCTGTGGTCCAGAGTCCCTATCCTGTCTCCTGGATGAAGTATCCCTTATTTGTCTTGAATTTTTAATTTTTAAGCAATTTTTTACTTTCTATTATTATCTTTAAAGAGGTGCTGCCGTAAGTAATGGTCGGGGTCACAATTTGAGTTTAAAATCGGTTTAAGTTTCATTATGACTAAATACATAGCTAAACAAACGCACTTCCTGCTTTGTTTGACTTTGAATTTCGACTCCTGCTAGCCTAGTTACTCGTAGGTTGGTTGGTAGCGCGTCTGCCTTGTAATCGCTAGGCCGCAGGTTTGTTTCCCGCCCGGGGCGGATTCTATCCTAAACGGATAATGTTGGTTCTCGGAAGGACTGACTTTCTCGCTTTCTTCTATCCTGTCTTCTTTCTCTCTTCTATTCCGGGACGCGATGAGACCTTAGCAGTTACAGCTCCCTCTATCAAACCTCTTAAAGAAAAAAAAAGTTTTTTTTTTAAATGGAATCAATTCAAATCATGAATTTTTGTGGTAAAGCAGTTACAGCTCCCTCTAGCAAACCGCTTCAAAAATAATAATAAAATAAATCAGTTCGGGTGTAATAGTCTATTTTATTTTTCCCCTCCGACAGATCCTCAGCCTACCGTCACCCTCCTGATTCGTAACTCATTCGGCCGTCTAGCCTGGACGTTACAACTGAGGCATCTACCGCGTCACCGATCCCATCATAAACATCATCTGACGAATCCCGGCCGACCTTTACCCCTGGATGATCCCCCTGTTAGGAGTTTACCTCGACCCAAGTATTTCCCGGATAGCGTGGAGCGAATACCTGAACATCAAATGTAAGAATAGCGAAAAGTTTTTCCTTAAGAAGTCTTCTTTTTTTTCTGTGTCGTAGCATGACCATTTCGTAGTATGTCCCTCATCAGATGGGCGAGAAAAGACAGTACTTTTCAAATTTCCATTTGGACCAACCTCAGTGGTGTAGTGGTTAGCAAGGTGGACTCTGGATCTGGAGGTTGGTGGTTCAAAGTCCAAGTCAAGTCAGAAATTTTAGCGTAGTGTATTCAGCGGGGAACGACATTTTTGACAAGCATTTATGGTTAACACAATTAAAATTCCTTTTTAGTCCGTCCTTCCTTTATTATTACAATAGTAATAAAAAGGTATAAGGGACGGACTATTGTATTTCCGTAGTGTATTCAGCGGGGAACGACATTTTTGACAAGCATTTATGGTTAACACAATTAAAATTCCTTTTTTTTATATAATTTCCATTTGGGTACCTACTGGGTCAACACGAGAACACCAGAAAGTAACACATTGTATGTATTACTTGTATTCAACTATTCATGATAGGTAGTAGATACAAATACAATTTTGTATGACAAACAACTTACTATTGGGCTAACTGTGCCCCGTTTAATTCCAAATGCAAACATATGTAAATATTATCCATTCATTTTTGACAAGCATTTATGGTTAACACAATTAAAATTCCTTTTTTTTTCCATTTGGGTACCTACTGGGTCAACACGAGAACACCAGAAAGTAACCCATTGTATTACTTGTATTCAACTATTCATGATAGGTAGTAGATACGAATACAATTTTGTATGACAAACAACTTACTATTGGGCTAACTGTGCCCCGTTTAATTCCAAATGCAAACATATGTAAATATTATCCATATCAGTGGAAGATTGCTACCAAAGGAACTGGCACAAACAAGCAGTGACCAGTGTTATTATAGGGTTAGGTTAAACGAAAAAAGGAGTTTTCACAATTAGAGCAGTGATTAGTGTTATTATAGGGTTAGGTTAAACGAAAAAAGGAGTTTTCACAATTAGAGCAGTGATTAGTGTTATTATAGGGTTAGGTTAAATACAAAAAGGAGCTTTCTTTTCCACTGTCGTGGCTTCTGCATAATTACCAAATTGTTTTAGGAAAAAAAGTCACCCATTGAAAGTTTTCCTTATTTTCAGACTCGGAAGACAACGTGCACTACAACACCCCAGTGGAGCTTACTGAAGCTGCTCTCCCTGATATAGATGAAAAACTGGAACAACTGAATATCTCGGTAGAACACGTAAATGAAGAAGGAAAAGAAGAAACTATCGAGCAGGAAAAACTTGAGGATAAAGAAAACGGACAGGATGATGATGTTCAGAAAACTCTTGATAAATGTGAAGAGAAAATGGGCAGTGATAACAAAGGTGATCTAAAGGAGGAAATAGATAAAGAATTAGAGCAGTGATTAGTGTTATTATGGGGTTAGGTTAAATACAAAAGGAGCTTCTTTTCCACTGTCGTGGCTTCTGCGTAATTACCCTTACCTGTACTGCTCAGGAGGGAAAATTGGTTGTGACTGATAATCCACAGAGATTACGGTAACATACGGGTTAGTGTTGTCTTCACTGATTGCAGCTTCAGATTGGTTTGAAGACATGTTAGGTTAAGTAAATATTGTCTCTCGCCTAACCTCCATCATACAACCAATAATCCTGTTGAAATCAAAGATTAAGCACGCTATTTTTATCAGGATACCAATACCTACATATTTCCATATTTAGGGTAACTTTACAGTCCACAGGTAGGTTCGCAGTCTCAGTTATTGCTGAGCTGATAATCCAAATAGGATATGTGGAACCAAAGTTGTGCTATCTTCCAGCACTATTTTACTTGGCATTTCCTGTCTTGGTGCTGTAGTGATCAATCCCAGCCAAGGTATGGAATTTTACATATGTGACGAGGTTTTTTATTTGCCTGCGTTGGTGGTGTAGTGGTCACTGCACTCGCCTTGCACATGAAAGACCCGGGTTTGATTCCCAGCAGAGTCTGGAAATTTGTATCATGCAAATGATTGATTCCGTGACTGGCTGGTGTGGGGCCCACTCAGCCTCGTGAGGAAATTGATTATTTTATTTATTATGGGACTGGTTGCTCCTCTCCCAAGAGAGTATGCAATTAACACTGCGACCTCTGTAGATCTTGGTACTCGTGGGCTAAAGGATTTTCTCATTTTCAACTTATTGTTTCATTACAAATTTTCATCAGTTAATGGTTTCTTCAAATTAAATTGATCCCAAGGGTAAGGAAAGCCGAGACCCTTGACAAATGAAGTGTGCCTGAAGGCATGTGATGTGTTCCAATCCACTCGACCCCAATTTTGATCTTTTTTTTCTCTCTCTCCTTTTGATTTCAGATTCTTGGAAGAGATCCAGCGTCCTACTAGGTCCTCAGGAGAAACCTACCCGTTCCGTATCTGTGGATCATCATAGTAATCCCCAACCCTCTGCCCAGGAACACAAGAGGAAATCCCCAGCACCCAACACCATAGTGATGATTGTGTGGCTAGAGAGTTTCCAGGACTCATTCTCTTAATTTTGATCTTTTTTTTTCTCTCTCTCCTTTTGATTTCAGATTCTTGGAAGAGATCCAGCGTCCTACTAGGTCCTCAGGATAAACCTACCCGTTCGGTATCTGTGGATCATCATAGTAATCCCCAACACTCTGCCCAGGAACACAAGAGGAAATCCCCAGCACCCAACACCATAGTGATGATTGTGTGGCTAGAGAGTTTCCAGGACTCATTCTCTTTTCCTATTTGTAAGTCAAACTTTTACCCTCCTCTCCTTACCTATCTGGATAAAGTCCGCCCGGGCGGGAATCGAACCCGCGACCTAGCGCTTACAAGGCAGGCGGGCCACCCTTCAAGCTACCTACTAAGCTATCTGTCAGGTCTACCTGTTGTCGTAGTTGTTGTTGTTTTAGCGGCTTTTGCCGAATGATGGTGGCATAATACAGAAAAGATATATCTTTTTGTGTCTGCCATACACCGTCACCCCGGTGTCTAGGCATCTTTCATTTTCTCAAACGATAGATTGAAGATTCTGTAACTTTGTGAAGGTCCATCTTGACTAGGTAGGTTGAAATGATAAACATATACTGTATCTGTTTCGGATAAAGTCCGCCCGGGCGGGAATCGAACCCGCGACCTAGCGCTTACAAGGCAGGCGGGCCACCCTTCTAGCTACCCAAGCTATCTGTCAGGTCTACCTGTTGTCGTAGTTGTTGTTGTTGTTGTTTTAGCGGCTTTTGCCGAATGATGGTGGCAGAATACAGAAAAGATATCTTTTTGTGTCTACCATACACCGTCACCCCGGTGTCTAGGCATGTTTCATTTTCTCAAACGATAGATTGAAGATTCTGTAACTTTGTGAAGGTCCATCTTGACTAGGTAGGTTGAAATGATAAACATATACTCTATCTGTCAGGTCTACCTGTTGTCGTAGTTGTTGTTGTTTTAGCGGCTTTTGCCGAATGATGGTGGCAGAATACAGAAAAGATATCTTTTTGTGTCTGCCATACACCATCACCCCGGTATCTAGCCATGTTTCATTTTCTCAAACAATAGATTGAAGATTCTGTAACTTTGTGAAGGTCCATCTTGACTAGGTAGGTTGAAATGATAAACATATACTTCTTCACTATTTGTCCTGTATACTTCTTCACTGAATTGTCCTGAACCGCAGTCCACCATCATGAGGACTTGTGCTTGTTCTTTAAAAGCAAAGAGAACTCTTTGAAAAACTGTCAGCTAGCTTGGCTGGTAAGGGTTAGCTGTTCTTCTCCCTGTTTATAGTCCCTCAGACAGACGATAGTGAATGGTCGGCCACAAACCCGGTTTGTATTTTTATCCCTATTGGTTCTCATTTCAGCCGACCTCCTCGCGTACTGCAGCACAGGGCTGGAGTCTACCAGTGACAAACCCCGAGACGTATGTGTCATATTCGCTAGCTTGGCTGGTAAGAGTTAGCTGTTCTCTTCCCTGTTTATAGTCCCACAGCCAGACGATAGTGAATGGCCGGCCAGTCCGGCTACAAACCCGGTTTGTATTTTTATCTGGTTCTCATTTCAGCCGACCTCCTCGCGTACTGCAGCACAGGGCTGGAGTCTACCAGTGACAAACCCCGAGACGTATGTGTCATATTCCTGCATTCCCTACAGAGTGAACTACTCCGTGTTAAACTACAGGGTCCGCCGGGTAGACTGAACCTCGCTACGCCCCTGGTAGAGGGTATGGTAGTGAGTAGACGTGTGGTGGGGGATTTGGTGCGACAGACTGCGCTCAATATGTGTCGACGTCGGCGATTAGATAGCGACAGGTGAGTTTTGGTGACAAAATTTCTCCTCCACTGTTTTTATTTATTTATTTTTTTTTAGAGGGAATTGTACCTGGAATTGACAGCAGACTGTAGAGATACAACTTGAGGAGGGTAAGAAGAAGAATGCCCCAGAAAATATGAAAGAATTGTATATATCAAGACCTGAGAGAAAAAGAACTGAATGGAAACGAAGTTCATAACCGAGCGGATTTATTTTTTTTATTTATTTTTTTTTTAGAGGGAATTGTACCTGGAATTGACAGCAGACTGTAGAGATACAACTTGAAGGGAGGGTAAGAAGAGGAATGCCCCAGAAAATATGAAAGAATTGTATATATCAAGACCTGAGAGAAAAAGAACTGAATGGAAACGAAGTTCATAACCGAGCGGACTGGAAAAGACTGACTTAAAACGCTGACCCCGCATAAGCGGGAAAAAGGCGAAGAACAAGAAGAAAAGGGTTTTGTAGCTATTGAGGTCTTTTTTTTCCGAAGTCGAAGAGAGGGTAGGAGAAAACCAGCCGTTACGAGAACGAACCTCATCGGTTTAAATTGAAGTTAGCCCCGGGCGGAAATCAAACCCGCGACTTGACACTTACAAGGCAAACGCGCTACCTTCCAAGCTAACTAGCCTGGCTGTTTAACTTCCGTACCTTGTAAACTCGTGAACCATAATAATTTGAGTGGCCAGCTATAAATTCTGGCGAGTCGACCCCCGCATAAGCGGGAAAAAGGCGAAGAGCAAGAAGAAGAGGGTTTTGTAGCTATTGAGGTCTTTTTTTTCCGAAGTCAAAGAGAGGGTAGGAGAAAACCAGCCGTTACGAGAACGAACCTCATCGGTTTAAGGTGAAGTTAGCCCCGGGCGGAAATCAAACCGGCGACTTGACACTTGCAAGGCAAACGCGCTACCTTTCGAGCTAACTAGCCTGGCTGTTTAACTTCCGTACCTTGTAAACTCGTGAACCATAATAATTTGAGTGGCCAGCTATAAATTCTGGCGAGTTTTCCTTCGAATTTCCAAGCGGAAAATTTTCTCTTCCAAGTGTGATTTTCTTTTCGACTAGCTATTTTTCTTTCCTGTTGGATTTCTGAATTTTTTTTTCACGTGTGGTTCTAAGTTTGGTGAAGATGGATTCTAGTGAGATGCTGTCATGCTCCCTTGTGGATGCTACGGACCAACTGGACTTTACAGTGTCCGATATTTCATTGAGTACCATAGGTAAGTTAGTATTAGTACTTACACTTTTGATTTTGCCAAACTTTTTAATGTAGCCAGAGATCCATATTTTATGTTAAAACGACACCATATACTTATCATTCTAACTTACATTTTTCCATTTGGCTACCTACTGGGTCAACACGAGAACACCAGAAAGTAACCCATTGTATTACTTGTATTCAACTATTCATGATAGGTAGTAGATACGAATACAATTTTGTATGACAAACAACTTACTATTGGGCTAACTGTGCCCCGTTTAATTCCAAATGCAAACATATGTAAATATTATCCATCGTTTGTTGACAGTGACAAGTGTATCCCCACCTTGGATAGTCTCATCCTGGACGACCCTAGTCACGATGAACTCAGCAAACTCATCGAACAACAAACCAAAGCCGAGGCCAAGCTTCGAACCCCGAACTCTCAGTCCCAAACCAGATCCTCTCACCTGAGCGAGGAATGTGCCCCGCCCCCTGCCTGTCAGGAATTTCAAACAGCCCGCCTCTTCCTGTCGCACTTTGGTTTCCTGTCCAAGCTAATATTAGTACTTATACTTTTGATTTTGCCAAACTTTTTAATGTAGCCAGAGATCCATATTTTATGTTAAAACGACACCATATACAACCAACTGGACTTTACAGTGTCCGATATTTCATTGAGTACCATAGGTAAGTTAGAATTAGTACTTATACTTTTGATTTTGCCAAACTTTTTAATGTAGCCAGAGATCCATATTTCATGGTAAAACGAAACCTTATACTTATCATTCTAACTTACACCCCTTACTTGTATGTATGATTGAAACTATTGCAGGGTGGGCCAAAGGCAAAGGCTTATTCTTGAGGTTTTTAGCGCGTCTGCCTTGTAAGCGCTAGGCCGCGGGTTCGATTCCCACCCGCGGCGCATTTTATCCTGAAAAGATAAGGTTTCGTTTTCGGAACGTCTGGTTTTCTCCTATTCTGTCTTCCTTCTCTCTTCAATTTCGGGATGATAAGACCTTAGCAGTTACAGTTCCCTCCTTCTATCAATACCTCTTCAAAAAATATCAAATTAATTAAACAACTACTACGTTACACTCGTGTGGTCTGTGTTGTAGCATGCGCATTCCGTCATATGTCCCTTCAGATGGGCGAGGGGAGATAAAATATTTCCTATGCATTTAGGTTTTGAGCTAAAGTCCTTTAGAATCAATCAATCCTTACATCATGGGACGGGTCGATATATGAAGCCTCTCCACCAATTTCGATCCTTGTATCTTTGCTCCCTCTCGATATCGTTCCAATTTCCTTGTTTTCTTTGAATATCAGCTTTCCTTTCTCTATCAATACCTCTTCAAAAAATATCGAATTAATTAAACAACTACTACGTTACACTCGTGTGGTCTGTGTTGTAGCATACGCATTCCGCCTATCAATACCTCTTCAAAAAATATCGAATTAATTAAACAACTACTACGTTACACTCGTGTGGTCTGTGTTGTAGCATGCGCATTCCGTCATATGTCCCTTCAGATGGGCGAAAGGAGATAAAATATTTCCTATGTATTTAGGTTTTGAGCTAAATTCCTTTAGAATCAATCAATCCTTACATCATGGGACGGGTCGATATATGAAGCCTCTCCACCAATTTCGATCCTTGTATCTTTGCTCCCGATAAAATATTTCCTATGCATTTAGGTTTTGAGCTAAATTCCTTTAGAATCAATCAATCCTTACATCATGGGACGGGTCGATATATGAATCCTCTCCACCAATTTCGATCCTTGTATCTTTGCTCCCTCTCGATATCGTTCCAATTTCCTTGTTTTCTTTGAATATCAGCTTTCCTTTAGAAATGGGCTTTTAACTAATCGGTTTCGTTCCTCAAAAATGAGACTAATATAAAACTATAGAGTTACAACCTGGATCTCATTTCGGTTCATCATTTCTTTACATCCTCAGAGTTCAACCACAAGTGGATATAACTTTCGACATTTTTTGATATTGGCTTGTTACAAGCGCATATTTCGTGAACCATCATTCCTAGAACCCTTACTTCAACCACAGGAGGTGTCCCGCAAATCCTGGCTCTAGACACAACGCATGCGGATTTCTGTGCAGACCTGAAGAGTTTGGACAGTATCGGGACTCGAACCTGTGATACGTGCCATATATTCTATGTGAGAAACGGACAAAAACAAGCCGACGAGATATTAGCCAACGTGGTAAGTTGAATGTTAGAGATTGTCCTGAACAACAATTTCAGAAACATAAAATTCACCCCGGGTGGGAATCGAACCCTCGGCCTAGCAAGGCAGACGCTCTACCAACCAAGTTAACACACTGTACCTTTAATACATCCATTGTTTGGTTTTCAGCTGTCAGACTCAGCCGTATCCTCTTCATTCCTAGACATGTTGTATTCATTAGGGTGGCCTGTAGCGGTACATTCACACCCTGGCTGGACAGGTCGCCATACAACACCAGGAGGAGAGTCTGGCAACACTGAATCTCGTAAGTCATTAGTTCATTACCCTCGTTACATAGTTGTTTCTTCTTTGTGGTTAATTAGAAGCGCTTCCTCAGGAAAATCGTATCATATGGCTATGTAAAATAAATTAGAAAATCGTAAACCTATCGTACCTGAAGATACCAATTTGATTCTTAGGCTAGAAAAAGGTCTTAAGGTCCCAAAACTGAAGAAAAAGAATGATAGGTAGAAGAAAGTCGAAAACGAATCTTATCCGTTTTTAGGATAAAGTTCGCCCCGGACGGAAATCGAACCCGTGACGAAGCGCTTACAAGGCTTACGCGCTATCCTTCAAACTATCTAGTTCTACTAATCTTTTGTGTTTTAAATCAAGGATTTATTTGTCAGCCTAGTTAGCTTGGTTGGTAAGGCGTCTTACCTTGTAAGCGCTAGGCCGCGGGTTCGATTCAAAGTAACTTTAAAAGGACTCCGAATAAGTAACTTTAAGAGGTCGAAAAGTCAATTTTTGATTGCCGTTCTAATGAAAAAGTTTAAGAGTTGTGACGTCAGATTTCACGTCTCAATGTGCAGAAACGCTTGCGCACAAACAAACGAAGCGGGAGTCATGAATTATGACGTCATCGCCTACAGGAGCGTATGCCGTGACGTCAAAGTTCACGATTTATCGGTATTTTTTAAATCCATTTATCTCGGGATCTAGAAGTCGTAGAAGAAAAAGAAAAATTCCGTTGGTCCTCATTTTTCCTGCTCTATTAGAAGTAATGAAGACAAAGAGAAGTGTAAGAAGAAAGACACTGGAGGAGGGGATGGAGGAGGATTAATGTGTGAGGAGAAAACTGAAGAATCAGGACTTGATAAAGGTACTTACTGTCTTATGTCTCATATTTTATAGTTATGCTTATTGGTAGATATACTTAATGCATGATTCAAGTGGAGAGGGCTGTTAAATTCTGTAGTGCACGAGGAAAATGAGTCGAAAATGGAAGCACACAATACATAAGTAGGTGTACCTACAGATTAATAAGAGAGATGGCAGAGTTACACCACTCTGCCACATGAATGATGATTATGATCAGGAATAAAGTGTTCCTTCTAACAAAACTTATTGACAACTCAAATAAAATACTGCCATATCCATGAGTAGATAATTGACCCTGTTTTCATATTTATTCATTTCTCTTCTCAGATTCTGGCGATGAAAACACCGATGATTTCAAACTGAACAAACTACTACTATACATCAGCCATCACAGACCAGGAGGATCCTTGACTTCATTCACAACGCCTCTCCATTGGTTTCTGTCCTATTTACGTCGCATCGTCGGTAAGTAAACGTGGTTACTCGTACATACGTACCCTACACTTTAAGGACCTACCTATTACCTATTAGCTAAAACGTTCAGAGTTTGACCACACAATATTTCGTGTAACCTCTCATACAAACCTTCTTTTTGGTAACGGGATGCGAGTAAATCAAGGGATGAATAGGGCCAGATCTGCGATCGCTCAGCATTCCGTGTAACCTCTCATACAAACCTTCTTTTTGGTAACGGGATGCGAGTAAATCAAGGGATGAATAGGGCCAGATCTGCGATCGCTCAGCATCCAAAGTCTATCCCATTCTTTTCTTTTCTTCTCGGGTAATCCTTCAATCAGTTCGGTCAGAGGGGCAAACGACGTAGCACCTTGTTTAGGTACGCTGACCATATGGTAGAGGGAGTAGGCAAACGGAGCCGGCTGAAATGAGCCGTCAATGTGCCAACCTGTTCTGCCAACGCCTGTAATAACAAGTTGATAAATGAAGTATTAACAGATATAGGTAGGTAAACTGAGGAATGAACGGGGGATTGAGGCAAAAGTCGGCAGGTGCCCCCTTTCAATCGCCAATCAGGGGTGCTGAGGGGTGGATGATGGAGGGACTACTTAATAATAATAACAACAACAAAAAAAGTACCTAGTTAAAATAAAATCCAAGTGCCTTCGATTACGACAGAATAATGTCTGACTAAGGCACAGGGAGTTTCTAGTGCCTAGCTGGGGGACTATAATTACTGTAAATAGGAGAAGAACAAAGAACCCAAAGCTCTTTTTTGGACTTTTTTTTACGAGATCTATCATTGTGCAAAATAGAAGTCCAGGTTCTTGGCAACATATGAAACAGCAGATCTGGCAATAGTCAACTTCGTAGGCTGGCACTTCTTGAATTTTTTTAACTTTTTTATTTGATCTTCTAAATTTTCATTAGGTACTCTCCCAGTAGTCAGGCCTATACCAAATACCATCACTGAAAGGCCGCGATGTGTGATTCAAATGAGCGTGTTCCCATTTACGCACGACACGATTTTTTCCCCCTACAAGTGGAAACAGGCCTTGAGGCTATGAATCTCGTACCTGAGGGGCAGAAAATTGTATAAAATTAGCTGCTGCTACTACTACTATACAGCCATCACAGACCACGAGGATCCTTGACTTCATTCACAACGCCTCTCCATTGGTTTCTGTCCTATTTACGTCGCATCGTCGGTAAGTAAACGTGGTTACTCGTGCTACTACTATTATACAGCCATCACAGACCACGAGGATCCTTGACTTCATTCACAACGCCTCTCCATTGGTTTCTGTCCTGTGCCATCTCTGTCCACTGATTAGGATGGTCTACCCCTAATTCTTCAAGGATGGTGATCACTCCGTCTTCCCACTTGATGCGGGGTCTTCCCCGAGGTCTTGGTTCATTATATTCTACTGACAGTGCTCTTTTAATACAGGATGTTTCCTCTGCCCTGGATACGTGGCCTGCCCATTGAGGAATTCTCGCTTTGGCAATGTTGGTTACAATTGGCGAGTTGTAAAGTTCGTAGAGTTCTCTATTTTTTCTTTCTTCTATAATTATAAAATTAGCACGGGATGAAATGAAAAATAGAGACTGCTCATTGGTAGATTGGTACACATAGTAGATTTTTTTGAGGCTATTATTGATGTGAAAATAATGTTTTTTTTTTTACGTCGCGTCGTTGGTAAGTAAATGTGGTTACTCGTACATACGTACCCTACATTTTAAGGACCTACCTATTACCTAAAACGTTCAGAGTTTGACCACACAATATTCCGTGTATGGAGAACGTATTGTAAGAGGAAGAAAAATTCGAATTAAGCTAATGTACATTAACATTACGAAAGGAAAATAGGATATTTGGCGGGCAAGAGATACGACCTCCGTGGCCGAAAGAAGACAGGATAGGAGAAAGCCAAAAACGAACCTTATCCGTTTCGTATAACATCCGGGAATCCGGCCCGTGTACCCGCGACCTAGCAGTCTAGCAGCTAGCACTTACAAGGCAGACGCACTAACCTCCAAGCTAACTCAATTAAGAACTTAAAATGAGATAAAAATAAATAAATTATTCTTATCAAGACAATTTCGATTAAGATGATTTAAATTGGTGAGCTTTCGATGTCACTCAGGACATCATCTTCAGACCAAGATAGATGTTGACTCTATCGCAGCAGGAGTAGAAGTGTACTCCTGCTTCTACTCCTGCACTCCTGCTAGGTTAAAATACCCTTCCTTTCTATTTTCCTTATCACAATTACTTTCACAATGTCTCTACCACTCCTGCTGTGATAGAGTCAACATCTATCTTGGTCTGAAGATGATGTCCTGAGTGACATCGAAAGCTCACCAATTTAAATCATCTTAATCGAAATTGTCTTGATAAGAATAATTTATTTATTTTTATCCCATTTTATTTTTTTAAATATTTCTTACGATTATTAAAAACAATTTTATTTCAATTAAGAACATTAATTTTTCTGACTGCGACGAGTTGCGTGAATCCAGTATGAACTTTTTAAATCCAGACACCAATTTAAATCCAGAATTTATCCAGTATGAACTTTTTTTCAAGTCACCTTTGAATATCAACTCCATACCCGGTGAATTAATCATGGGCATGATACACCCTAGGAATGTATCACATTGTATCATCAGGTTACAATGTTACATATCATACTAGTATAATAGCTAAATTTAGGTGGAGAGAAAAGAGCATAGAGCTCTTTGCTTTCAGTTCTATGTGGTTTGAATTTGAAGTCATTGCTACCCTCTCTCATCACTTCCTTCTAGCTGCTCTATGCTCCATTCTCGACTCTGTTGCAGGTTACAATGTTACATATCATACTAATATAAATTTAGGTGGAGAGAAAAGAGCATAGAGCTTTTTGCTTCCAGTTCTATGTGGTTTGAATTTGAAGTCATTGCTACCCTCTCTCATCACTTCCTTCTAGCTGCTCTATGCTCCATTCTCGACTCTGTTTTTAGCCTTAGCTTACTTTCTGTGCTGTACACAAATGTCTCATAGACATTTGGATTGTTGGAATTGGAACTGGCATTGGAATTGTTAGCGGGATCTCGTGCCATGGACTTCATTGTGTTTACAGTATCTATCTGACTGGTTGCATTGTTCTCACTGTAGTGTTGAACATAATCACTGAAATAAAACACAGAATTAAACTACTACTGTGAGACCTGAGATTCCAAAGCCTAACAAGACAGATGGGAATAAAATAAAGGAATTGTTAGCGGGATCTCGTGCCATGGACTTCATTGTGTTTACAGTATCCGTCTGACTGGTTGCATTGTTCTCACTGTAGTGGTGAATATAATCACTGAAATAAAACACAGAATTAAACTACTACTGTGAGACCTGAGATTCCAAAGCCTAACAAGACAGATGGGAATAAAATAAATGCCCTAATGAAACTCCTGCACTGGACTTTACAGGTCTGTGTCATAGCATGTCCAATGGACATTGACATTGTCCATCCACTAGTGTGTCCCTCCTCTCTTATCAGATGGGTAAGAGGACATACCATATTTATTAACTTAGATACTGGGTCAACTCAAAAGACACAAAAGTGTATCCTAATGATAGTGCAATAGTCCTAAACTGAAATGGACATAGCACACAAGGGATCAAGAAGAGACCTTCTTAAAATAATAACCTAATGATATATTATATGAGTGGAACCCAGGATCTTCTGTATGGCAAGTGTATTACCATTACCACTCGGCTAACCTTGCCTCTTCAAAAAAAAAAAAAAAAAAAAAAAAAACCTAATGATAGTGCAATAGTCCTAAACTAAAATGGACATAGCACACAAGGGATCAAGAAGAGACCGCCTTAAAATAATAACCTAATGATATATTATATGAGTGGAACCCAGGATCTTCTATATGGCAAGTGTGTTACCATTACCACTTGGCTAACCTTGCCTTTCAAAAAAAAAAAAAAAAAAAAAAAAAAAAATGTTTTTAAAAACTTATCATTCTAACTTACACCCCTTACTTGTATGTATGATTGAAACTATTGCAGGGTGGGCCAAAGGCAAAGGCTTATTCTTGAAAGCCCTAGGTACTTACAACTTCTGTCAAAAAAGGGATGAATCCCATGTAAAATCTGGTAATGGCTCCAAGTTTCACAGCATTTATTTGGTGATTTGTATCTTTGACATTTAACCATATTTATACTTATCATTCTAACTTACACCCCTTACTTGTATGTATGATTGAAACTATTGCAGGGTGGACCAAAGGCAAAGGCTTATTCTTGAAAGCCCTAGGTACTTATAACTTCTGTCAAAAAAGGGATGAATCCCATGTAAAATCTCGTAATGGCTCCAAGTTTCACAGCATTTATTTGGTGATTTGTATCCTTGACCTTTTAGGAACTTGTGCTTTGACATTTTAGGAACTTGTGCAGAAGTCACGTCAGTGGAATATTGCTACCAAAGGAACTGGCACAAACGAGCAGTGACCAGTGTTATTATAGGGTTAGGTTAAACGAAAAAAGGAGTTTTCACAATTAGCTGGGGGACGTCAAACAGGGAGTAGACCAGCCTAGTCTGGCTGAGGGACTTTAAACAGGGAGTATACCAGCCTGAATTCCCCTTGCTAAAGAAATAACAAAGGTTGAGGGCGAAGGGCATCCGCTGGTAAAATTTGTAGCCAAAACCAAATGTCAGCCCAAAGCAATCACCCTAGTTAGGGCTCGTTGAGAGGCTGACGAAAAACGCCGACCCCGTCTAAACATGGGAAAAGGCGAGGAAGAATAGAATAGAATATACCTTGTTTATCCTGCTCGAATGAGACTGCAAAGTGCCTTTAAGTAACTCAGCAGTCTAAACAAGGTCTCGTGTATTTTATGGGTTTAACATACATAGTACAATACATAGTGTTTACAACTAACAGACCTTGCTTAATTATTAAAAAAAAAAAAAAAAAAAAAAAAATTTTTCCCTTTTAAAATTCCCAATAGTACGGCGGAACCAAGAAACCCCCCCCCCCCCCCCCCCCCCCACAGCAGAAGGCTCCAGATACTTCTTGGTTAACGACTTCCAGCTCTGTGACATTGGAGGCGAAACTTTCCTGGTGAGTTGTTCCAGAAGGACACACTTATGGCGAGGTTCTTTTGCTTGCTCGAAACATTTCGGAACCATGACTAGAATCATAACCTGGAATTGAAATGAACAAGGAGGGGCGATGGTTTCACTATTTTTCAACACAACACCAATACAGAAAGTAACATAGCATACAACTGCCGTTTCTACCCCTTTGGTGCTCACTGGACAGGCATAGTAGATTTTCCAATATCTTCAAATCAATCCAGCGTTTAATGTTTACGCTGACTTACGCATGGCCTGGGCACCGCGGTCGCTAGTGGCATTTATGATAGCATACGCTACTCATGTTTCCTCACGAGGGCTGAGTGGGCCGCCCCACAACAGGCCTATGTCACCAGGAATCAATCATCTTGCATGATACGAATTTGGCAGACTCCCGCGGGAATCGAACCCGCGAATC
>NW_007377738.1:213544-229756 GCF_000475195.1 Diaphorina citri
CGGGCGGGAATCGAACCCGCGACCTAGCGCTTACAAGGCAGGCGCGCTACCCTCCAAGCTAACTAGGCTGGCCAGTGGTACTTTACTTACTTGATAACCATTTCATCTTTGAGTTGAAGCAAGGTGTTCCTCTGGAAGGAGAGAGTGGGTTGATCTCTCTGTTGCCTAGGTAACGAAGCATGAGCGTATCTAGCCAGTAGCACTTGCCAGCGTGAGTAGATTTCCAGAGGCTTCTGACGAGGCTTCAGTTGAACTTCTGTAAACAGGACGGGGAAAATGAAATACTTTAAACATTTACATGTATATTAGAGCCAGTGCCAATGGAGTTGGTTGAATCAGTTTTCAAAGGTTCACTAAGGTTAAGCGCATCGCTGGTAAATAGACGAAAAAAAAAAAAAAAAAAAAAAAAAAAAAACGAGTAGATTTCCAGAGGCTTCTGACGAGGCTTCAGTTGAACTTCTGTAAACAGGACGGGGAAAATGAAATACTTAAACATTTACATGTATATTAGAGCCAGTGGCAATGGAGTTGGGTGAATCAGTTTTCAAAGGTTCACTAAGGTTAAGCGCATCGCTGGTAAATAGACGAGAGAAAAAAAAAAAAATTACAGTCGAACCTGTCTAAGTGGGAATCCAAGGGACCAACAATTTTTTCCCACTTATCCAGGTTTCCCAGTTAAAAAAGTGTCCTACTTAGAAAGGTTGCCATTAAGGGACCACGATTTTTTCCCAGTTATCCAGGTTTCCCACTTAGATAGGTTCGACTCTAGTTGTATTTTTTTTTTTTAATTGAAAACTTTTTTAACCTAAAAGCGCTAGGAAGTTCGTTCGCGGAACAGCTAACTTTCTTCTAGCCTGTCTTCCTTCTCTCTTTGTTTTCGAGAGGATAAGATCTTAGCAGTTACAGTATCCAAGGGACCAACAATTTTTTTCCCACTTATCCAGGTTTCCCAGTTAAAAAAGTGTCCTACTTAGAAAGGTTGCCATTAAGGGGCCACGATTTTTTTCCTAGTTATCCAGGTTTCCCACTTAGACAGGTTCGACTGTAGTTGTATTTTTTTTTTAAATTGAAAACTTTTTTTTAACCTAAAAGCGCTAGGTTTCGGGTTCGATTCCCACCTGAGGCGGATTTTATCCTAAACAGACAAAGTTCGTTCGCGGAACGGCTAACTTTCTTCTATCTTGTCTTCCTTCTCTCTTTGTTTTCGAGAGGATAAGACCTTAGCAGTTGCAGTTCCCTTTATCAAATCTCTTGAAAAAAATCACATCTCCTCCTGTGATGTTTGAATTCATGATTTGGTTTGATGTTTACCTTTAGATACAACTACACTGATCCTCCGGATAGAAATCAGGGCTCCCTCATCAATGGTACTTACACCGGACCTATTGAAAAAAAATCTGTAAAATTCGTTTGAATGAACAAAAGGGCTCTTACCCAACAGGCCAGACTTTATCCAGACGGCAAACACATTCCTAGCCTGGGTGGGCAGTGCCAGTTCTTTCTCAGACAGCATGACTTGCATGATCTCGGCACTCGTTGTATTGGGAGCATCTTCAATGTTGATTTGTACTACAGTGTCATCAAGAAGGTAGACACACAGAGGAGAACCTAGAGGATCATTCTTAATTAATAATAAAATTACATTAAAAATATTAAAATCACTATTGAGTTATTTGGTTTTTCAGTGATTTGTAGGACTTGGTTGGGGAAAGAATACCCAGTCAGGAAAAAAATCAAATGATAAAATTTCCTTCTTGTTAATTATTATTATTTTAATTTAATGTTAATATTATGATTATTTTTTAGAGACCAAATTTTCAAATAAATGTCCATGCCATCAGCTGGGATTGAACTCCCACCCTTCTGTTGACTAGGCAAGCTACTTGCCTACTATGCAATTAAGTCAGGTTACAGTGAGAGTAAAAAAGGACGAGTTTTTTTTTTTTATGGCCATTGGCCCAATCATACAGCCAGAGTGGTTATGTTTTTTACTTTCCTTATCCTATAGGAAGGAAGGTAATGTAATCGGGTCAAATTTTCGATGGTCAGTTTTTAGTGCCGAAACAGAGCCTAAATCTAAAGTTTCAGCCATTGGTCCGTGTGTCTGTCGGTCCTTCTGTCTGTCTGTCTGTAAACAAAATATCTCGAGAACGGTAAGAGCTAGAGACTTGAAATTTGGTATGAAGATGTCAAATGTGACAAAGATGTGACACGAAACTTTTGGTTGAGATAGAAGCTGCGGTTGGCGGCATTTTGACCGCTTCTTGGCGGTTATCGACCGTTTTTTGGCGGTTTTCAGCTATACCGGGACCAGTGGCGGCATTACAAGTCGAAGAGACGAGCGATAATAAATATGATGATTGAGTAAATGAAAGACTTGTAATACTGTGATACCCACAAAGTTGTGAGAAAGCTCTCTGCTTTATCACAAAGATTCATGATTTGATAAAAATAATTGTGCATATTTTACGTATTCTAGAGTTCGTCATGACGGCATGCATTTATTTTCCACTCACATTGTGAACATATTGAATCTTCTTGTTATCTTTGACAAACTCAAAAGTCGTATGATGTTCACACCAGATTTTTTTTTCTTCTTCCAAATTAGTAAAGAGAGTTTAGGAGCAATGCACACTAGTGAAACGCATTTCGTGAAACTTGTTTTATACTCGTATGTCAATGCACAGTTTCATGAAATTCGGTTTAACTCGGTGGTTAGTGGTCAAGACGCTCGCCTGATAAACAGGAGGGCATGGGTTCAATCCCAGTCGAGGTATGGAATTTCATCCTCAATCCTATATAGTACTAGCCTACTACTGGAATAAACGGACTTTTCAGCCCTATGCAAGCAGTATAAATAAGCACTATTGACTATTAATTGTTATTACTTACATAAAGTGAGTTTGCATTGATGGCAATAGACAGAGGTCCATGTTGATACAAGTACCTCTTCATGTCTTCTTCACCGCCAGTAATATTCGAGTAGCTTACAACTTTGACTAGAGAGCTCTGGTTCACTTTGCTGACGTCACAGTGATGTTTGTGGGACGGATCCGTGTTGCCTACATACGGATAATCTGAGCTCACCTCTGTGAAACCAAAAGCAAAACAGAGTTGTATTTTCCTTTCCGATGACGCGCCATCTTGCAAAAACCAGACCCTTCTACAAGTTATTCCGGTTTCCTGAAAGCGTCAAAAATTTGGGGGGACGGGAAACACACAATAAAAAAGCTTCCAACGTTAACCCCGCCAAGATTTTACATTTTCCGCCTAGGGCTCCATTACCGGCGGGGTCGGAGTTTTTTCGGCTCTGTGCTTGGAGTTCGGAGTGCACTCAGCCTCGTGGGGACAATTCCACCATGGAATGAGAAAGGGGCGTAAGTAACAAAAAACGGATTTCGGTTTTATTCCATAAAACAACTTGTTCAAGTGGTTTCTTCGGTGTCACAAACAGGCGTAACTGAAATCCATCCCATTGTAGAGATATCGATATTTTACTCTGAGTCGCAAGTGATATTTTCTAATTTTTCTTCATCCTCAATCCTATAATTTCAGAATTTGACCCCAGTACTAGCCTACTACTGGAATAAAGGGACTTTTCAGCCCTATGCAAGCAGTATAAATAAGCACTACTATTATTACTTACATAAAGTGAGTTTGCATTGATGGCAATAGACAGAGGTCCATGTTGATATAAGTACCTCTTCATGTCTTCTTCACCGCCAGTAATATTCGAGTAGCTTACAACTTTGACTAGAGAGCTCTGGTTCACTTTGCTGACGTCACAGTGATGTTTGTGGGACGGATCCGTGTTGCCTACATACGGATAATCTGAGCTCACCTCTGTGAAACCAAAAGCAAAACAGAGTTGTATTTTCCTTTCCGATGACGCGCCATCTTGCAAAAACCAGACCCTTCTACAAGTTATTCCGGTTTCCTGAAAGCGTCAAAAATTTGGGGGGACGGGAAACACACAATAAAAAAGCTTCCAACGTTAACCCCGCCAAGATTTTACATTTTCCGCCTAGGGCTCCATTACCGGCGGGGTCGGAGTTTTTTCGGCTCTGTGCTTGGAGTTCGGAGTGCACTCAGCCTCGTGGGGACAATTCCACCATGGAATGAGAAAGGGGCGTAAGTAACAAAAAACGGATTTCGGTTTTATTCCATAAAACAACTTGTTCAAGTGGTTTCTTCGGTGTCACAAACAGGCGTAACTGAAATCCATCCCATTGTAGAGATATCGATATTTTACTCTGAGTCGCAAGTGATATTTTCTAATTTTTCTATTTTTTCTTTTGTACATGAAGAAAAGAGAAAAAAGGACAAAATACCAGTGAAAGACCTTTGTCCAAATCAGATAAAGTACGAAAGAAGTCAATATTGTATAGAAAAAATAAAAAACGTCGAAGAAGAAAGAAATTGATTTTTTTTTCTTTTCGCTCTCCTGAAAAATTTGAAAAATCATTTACGCCTCTTTCTCATTCCATGATCGAATTGAGTAGCGACCAGGGGAGGCATTACCAGTGTAAAAATATTATTGAAATATGGACATTTACCGCAAATTATCATCATTATTATTACATTTTTCGGTGGCGGGGATAAAAAATGAGGAGTGGGGATAAGACAAAGTAAAAAAAACAATATGGCGAATCGTAATGCGAGAAAAAAGTCACATTACAAAATTCGTGAAAGGAGAGGAGGGGAAGTTAATGTAAAGGTAGGAGAATGGAGAACGTAATGTAAGAGAAAGAAAAATTCGAATTAAGCTAATGTACATTAACATTTACGAAAGAAAAATAGGCTGTTTGGCGGGCAAGAGATCCGACCTCCGTGGCCGAAGGAAGACAGGATAGGAGAAAGCCAAAAACGAACCTTCTCTGTTTCGTATAACATCCGGGAATCGGGCCCGTGTACCCGCAACCTAGCACTTACAAGGCAGACGCACTACCCTCCAAGCTAACTCAATTAAGGACATTATTTTTCTGACTGCGGCGAGTTGCGTGAATATTTATCCAGTATGAACTTTTTTCAAGTCACCTTTGAATGTCAACTCCATACCCGGTGATAATCATGGGCATGATACACCCTAGGAATGTATCACATTGTATCACACATAGCTGACTCAAAACCCACCGTGTATGGACAAATGATCTAGCTGGCTAATCCAAGAAACAACTTACCCGGGCTTCGGAATAGTTGATGAAAATGTCTAGCGCTTTCCTATAGTCAATTAGGTCACTACAATGCCCTACAGTTATTATAGCCCAACTCATGGACATCACCAAAGAATATATTCTAGCCATGGTCACCAACAAGTTGGGTGGAAGAGTACTAATAAGATGGAACAGAGGGGAATGGGTCGCCTTGTATCACACATAGCTGACTCAAAACCCGCCGTGTGTGGACAAAAATGATCTAGCTGGCCAATCCAAGAAACAACTTACCCGGGCTTCGGAATAGTTGATGAAAATGTCTAGCGCTTTCCTATAGTCAATAAGGTCACTACAATGCCCAACAGTTATTATAGCCCAACACATGGCCATCACCAAAGAATATATTCTAGCCATGGTCACCAACAAGTTGGGTGGAAGAGTACTAATAAGATGGAACAGAGGGGAATGGGTCGCCTAACCTTCGATAGAAATTATTTTCAGAAGAAAACGGACACAAATAACGTACGTATAAAAAGTCCGACACCTTTAAATTGAAAATGATTTGTTCCAAAAAGTTCTATCCTGTGCATCTATGTTGAAGTTTGCAGTAAATCTGATAGATAATGTTCATTAAGCTCTGGGATTTCAGAATTATCCACTAGTTTAGCAGCATCCTGTATCTTTTCACATGTTTTGAAAGAATAGGTCTCATAATGATCTTTAAAATATTTGCAGTATGTTTTATATGACAGGTCCAATGTTCTCTTTGTTTTGTTTCGATAATAATCTTTCCCAAAAAGTTATGCATCTATGTTGAAGTTTGCAGTAAATCTGATAGATAATGTTCATTAAGCTCTGGGATTTCAGAATTATCCACTAGTTTAGCAGCATCTTGTATCTTTTCACATGTTTTGAAAGAAGAGGTCTCATAATGATCTTTAAAATATTTGCAGTATGTTTTATATGACAGGTCCAATGTTCTCTTTGTTTTGTTTCGGTAATAATCTTTGAAGAGTACAAATAATTTCTGAAGACTCATACCGGGGTTCTTGAAACTCAATTTCCGATTTTTGGTAGTTTTAGTGGAATCATTTGAAGAAGATAGCATTGTACCTACATGTTCCTTCAGAAGGATGAAAGCATCCGCATTTTTCGGTAGAGCTCTTCTATCTTTGAAACTAGAATTTGATAAAAGTTTGTTCTGAATTATTCTCAGCCTCTTTTCTTTGATTTGGAATACTTTCAGAAACAAGTGTCTGCATACCTTTGTCTGTTCACCTTTATTTCTCAAAACATACTGCCATTGGTTTGTTCTATTCTTGGTTTTGGGATTAGGTATACATCTTTTAAGAGGAACTTTAACCATACAAGATGAAAGGTAGCAGTCTTGTTCTAGCTTTGACTTGGTAAGAAAATTAGTAAATATTTCACTCAAATCTGTTTCTTGACACTGTGAAAAGCATTTCTTATTACAACAAAATGAAAGAGGGTCACTCATTTTTTTTAAAAAGATTAGGTATGTAACTAATAGACATTTAGCATTTATGCTCAGAGCAAAAGTTCTTTTTATTGGGATGATTTTGGTCGTCAAGAACAATACAGCACATTAACAACTGACATTTATGTGAAAAGAATGAAGTCTGACCTAAACCCTTCTTCAGTTCAGATCCTCATTAACTTTACCACTGATTTGGTTACCTTCAGGTCTGTTTTCAGTTTTTAAATCAATTCCATAGACAGCACATCCCAACTGAATAGGTACTTTCTTGTAATATTTGTTGTCCTGGAGTTCATGATCACTCATCATGCATTTGGTAATTAGGTTGAAACCTGGAACATAAAAGAGATTAAAAATACCTACTATGTTATTTTTCAAGAGGTTTGATAGAGGAAACTGTAGCTGCTAAGTTCTTATCATACCAAGAGTGAAAAGAGAAGGAAGACAGGATCGATAGAAATTATTTTCAGAAGAAAACGGACACAAATAACGTACGTATAAAAAGTCCGACACCTTTAAATTGAAAATGATTTGTAAGTGCAGAGAAAATAGGTAACTGGATGGACCGCGATTTACTAGATACCTTAATTGGGTACTTATTTCGAGAATAATTAAGTTAATATGATAATCTCACAGAAATCAGAAAATATACAATAAAACTCCGTGGGTTTGAAAAAAAGACTTAACACTGATAAAATGATATTTATTCCTAATTTCAACGGAATGGACGTTTTTCAAAATGAGACCCGTACTTGCAAAGAAAAATCGAACAATGAGATCCCAAAACATGGAATTCGTTTTTATAGATTTCAACTGTCCTAATAACCTACAAAGAGATGAAAATGTAACAATGAGATCCCAAAACATGGAATTCGTTTTTATAGATTTCAACTGTCCTAATAACCTACAAAGAGATGAAAATGTAAACAATATTGCTCCTGTCAGATAATGCGGGAAATGTTAACTTGATTGAATGAAACAGTTTGTAAGGATAGCTGGACATTGCAACATGCCATTATCAATCACGGGAAATGTTAACTTGATTGAATGAAACAGTTTGTAAGGATAGCTGGACATTGCAACATGCCATTATCAATCATTTCATTTTCGTAATAAGTTCGAGTACCTATGGAATGTAATATTTTTCAACATCACAACTGAACTAATCTCGGTAGTGTAGTGGTTAAATCGGTAGATTTCGGATCTAAAGGACGGTGAGTCGAGTCCAATTCTTCTTCGTCGCCATTTTCGGTGTTCAGACGGGGTCGGCGTTTTTTTTTTGGGGGGGGGGGGGGGGAAGGTAAGGAACTCCGCCCCCACAGGATTTGTCCAGAGTGAAGATGAATCAAGGGTAGTAGGATTCGCCACACAGTTGAAGAGATGTACCACTTTTTTTTTTCTTCATGAAATTGTTTCTTCTAAATAGACAAAAGAACCTGTTACACTGCTAGTCCTAATAATAATAATAATAATAATAAATACTTATGGGCACCAAAGAGATCAAGAACAAACCGACGGGTTACTTTCTGATGTTCTCGTGTTGACCCAGCACCTAAATGGGAAGTATCGTGTCTCTTCTCGCCCATCTGATGAGAGGCATACTACGGGATGGGCATGCCTGTCATATTAATCATATTGCGTAATATGTACTTGATTTAATTAGGTTATATTTGGATATCTTAGTCTACTTGACCTCTAAAACTAATCAACGCAACGTAAAAAAAACCTAGGGTAGGTGCTGCACCTATGGACACTCTAACAATTTTTTCATCTTTGAAAAATCATACCTATCTGGAAAACTATAACGATTATCTCGTCCGTTTATACAAACATGTCTGTATCCTGTATCACATAATTATGTTGTTTTCTTTCTGAGACTGTCATCCATGTTTGTATAGGATGTGTCATTTTTGAGTTATGCCCCCCCAAAAAAAAAAAAATGGAAATTTAGCACCTATAGACAGATGTACTATCGTTTAATTTATTGGAATGTTATAGGTTTATCTAGAAATGCACTGCATTCACTAATATTTGAGATTTTTAAAAATGAATTCATTCTGTGTCTCGTGCTCCTAACATACCCATCGTCTTCATTAATAAAAGTCTCCAAATGGCTTTCCCCAGATTCACAGGACCTTTGCAGCTCTTAAACGGCATCTTAATTCTACATGAATGCTACAGTACCTATCTAATAAATAAAATATTCTATCACAATTTACGAAAAAAAGGTACATACAACTGGTCGTCCTAAAATTCTCAAATCTTTTTTGACATACAGCCCTTCTTGATTGATTTTGATCCTTAAAAGTTCCATTTTATTTGTGAGGTGGTTTTGTGCCGGCTATGGTAACTCGATGCAAAACTCTCAGTCCTACTTGACTTCGGGGAAGTTGAGTTTCTTCAGTAGCTTCATGGCCCACGGCTAAGTTGTCAGATATGATGAATTCTCCAGGCTCCCACTGAAAAGTACAAGAAAAATAATATATGGAGAGGCCAGAATTAAAAATCACTAAGTCCATTTTTGCACTTTTGGGAATCAGAGAAAGAAGGACTTAGGGATTTTTAATTCTGAAAATAAGCAACACTCCAAAACTTCTCTGCGATTTTGATGGACTTGGGGGTTTATTTTGATTGTTTCCCCTTCACAAACGTGTTGATCTCAGCGCGCTCTTTCCATCGATATATGCATAATCGGCAAAATGGACTTAGTGATTTTTAATTCTGGCCTCTCCATATATATATATATATATTTTTTTTTTCGGGTGCTGAGGGGTGGATGATGGAGGGACTACTTAATAATAATAACAACAAAAAAAGTACCTAGTTAAAATAAAATCCAAGTGCCTTCGATTACGACAGAATAATGTCTGACTAAGGCAGATTAAACAGGGAGTTTCTAGTGCCTAGCTGGGGGACTATAATTACTGTAGATAGGAGAAGAACAAAGAACCCAAAGCTCTTTTTTGGACTTTTTTTTTACGAGATCTATCATTGTGCAAAATAGAAGTCCAGGTTCTTGGCAACATATGAAACAGCAGATCTGGCAATAGTCAACTTCCGATTTTGCTGAATGTCCTGTACCTAGGTAATGTGATTCAAATGAGCGTGTTCCCATTTACGCACGACAGGATTTTTCCCCCTACAAGTGGAAACAGGCCTTGAGGTTGGATGTACCCCAAAATACCTAAGGATACCAACCAGTACAGCCTTCACTTTTGTCATTTGAAACTCGAAACACATCAGGGTGTGGGGACTTGGGATGTTTGTTACGAGATCTATCATTGTGCAAAATAGAAATCCAGGTTCTTGGCAACATATGAAACAGCAGATCTGGCAATAGTCAACTTCTGATTTTGCTGAATGTCCTGTACCTAGGTAATGTGATTCAAATGAGCGTGTTCCCATTTACGCACGACACGATTTTTTCCCCCTACAAGTGGAAACAGGCCTTGAGGCTGGATGAACCCCCGAAATACCTAAGGATACCAACCAGTACAGCCTTCACTTTTGTCATTTGAAACTCGAAACACATCAGGGTGAGGGGACTTGGGATGTTTGTAGAACGTGGATTCTGGTTCTCCAAACCATTTGCCTATCTCCACATGTCTATCACCAGACACAAGGCCTTGGTCTTTGAATACGAGGATTCGATGAGCTGTTACATCCTGTTTAATTTGAGCAATCACTGCAGAAAAAAGTAAATAAAGAATAAACTGGTTAAATAAAATTAAATGTACACGACTCCACGGTGACTTTTTCACTAGAAATTAAATTGAATAGAAGAGGACATCTCGTTTCCCCTTTTAGAATATTTGAACATACAACTCCAGGGTTTACACCGTTTACAGCCTTAAATATGTTGCCCTAAAACGAATTTTGTGTTGCTTCATGTTTGTACATTTTTCTGGGATGTTTGTAGAACGTGGATTCTGGTTCTCCAAACCATTTGCCTATCTCCACATGTCTATCACCAGACACAAGGCCTTGGTCTTTGAATACGAGGATTCGATGAGCTGTTACATCCTGTTTAATTTGAGCAATCACTGCAGAAAAAAGTAAATAAATAATAAACTGGTTAAATAAAATTAAATGTACACAACTACACGGTGACTTTTTCACAAGAAATTGAATTGAATAGAAGAGGACATCTCGTTTCCCCTTTTAGAATATTTGAACAAACAACTCCAGGGTTTACACCGTTTACAGCCTTAAATATGTTGCCCTAAAACGAATAGGTGACTTTTTCACTAGAAATTGAATTGAATAGAAGAGGATATCTCGTTTCCCCTTTTAGAATATTTGAACAAACAACTCCAGGGTTTACACCGTTTACAGCCTTAAATATGTTGCCCTAAAACAAGTGTTGCTTCATGTTCGTACATTTTTCTCAACTTAATAATTTTCTTAACTTAATCAATAAGGTTCAATAAGAACCTCTATTGAAAGGATCCGAGGGTAAAAAAAGGTCAATATTTTATTCATATAAATACTTTTGTCAAAAACTCACAAAATACAGAGGTAAAAAAGAATGAAAAAAAAATCTCTTTCTACTCTTTCTAGGGACCAGTGACCTCACTCATGGTTTGAAGTTTGGGGGGACATTTCTTTTACATGGTTCTTAATCTTAACCTCTTAATTCTCAAGAGTTTTTATATTTTCTAATTTTCTTGTTCTTAAATAAAAATAAGTTTGTTGTTTTTCAATAAAATCTTGAAAGTATTTAGTTCTTTTTGTAAATCTTTCAGTCATAGTAAGATGCAAGACTGCAAGATGCAAGTAGCAGTTATTATTATACCCCCATATTTGGTTAAAAACAATAGGTAATTACCAGAGCCATTTTCTTTGGATTCCCAGCTTGGACTGAACATTCAAACTGGTCAAAAAATACTCAAAAACTTTTTTAAAGTGGCCACCTACAATGTTTTATGAAAGCCAAAAATGCTTAAACATTAAAAAGTAACAAAAAAAAACTAGGGGTGGGGTGGTAGTACCTAAAAATGCTTGGAAACAAGCATTTTTAAAAAAGTGCGGGATCCCGCGGGATTGACCCTAATCCCACACGGGATCCCATGGGATTGAAAATCATGTGGGATTGCCATCCCTAGTTTAAAGGTACTTGGGTCCTTTCAATCAATCTGTTAATCCATCTGAGTGAAGCCTACATTTAAAAGAACCGCTATATCAATATTACTTATGTCCAATAGCATAATTTAGATCTAAGTTTGACCATTGGACTTAGCAATCTGATTAGTAGATTTTAAACTCTGAAGTAAGCTTAATCAAATTAGCTCAAATATTAACATCCCACATTATTAATAAAATACTGACTCACATAGTACTGAACTATTCATTCCAAATACCTACCTAATTGGTAAAAATTTACTTCAGTCTGACTTAATATAGGAGTATTATGGGTTGTTTCTTAGTCTACTTGACCCCTAAAACTAATCAACGCAACGCAACGTAAAAAAATAGTAGGAATGAAAAATAGACCTACCTAAAATTGTTGTACTATTTTGACAGTCTTAATAATAATGCAATATTACCTATATTACAATAGTTAATGATACAAAATTAATAACAACTGTACAGCCTTTGGAAATGAAAAACAAAATTGTCACAGTCACTTCACTTAATTTATTGGAATGTTGTAGGTTTATCTAGAAATGCACTGAGTTCATTACCTAATATTTATAGGTAGCTATTTTCGATACTAAACTATTTCGCTATTAGGGTATAGGTATGGATCTATGTAGGATCTTGATCGAAAAAGAAAACAATTTTTTCACTAGGTACCTGTCACATATCAGCTCTTCTTAAAAATAAACATAACCTCAAATGTAATTTATGAGATTTTTATAAATAAATTCATTCTGTGTCTTGTGCTCCTAACATACCCATCGTCTTCATTAATAAAATTAAGGACATTACTTTCCCCAGATCTCGGAACGGCTGGCTTTCTCCTATCCTGTCTTCCTTCTCTCTTCGATTTCGGGACGATACAAAGTTGTGCAAAAGCTTTCTGCTTTACCACAAAGATTCATGATTTGATAAAAATAATTGTGTATATTTTACGTATTCTAGAGTTTGTCATGACGGCATGCATTTATTTTCCACTCACATTGTGAACATATTGAATCTTCTTGTTATCTTTGACAAACTCGTGATGTATATCGGCCAGGACCTTGTCCATCTCTTCTGGAGTTGCCATTCTTTGCTGAGGAGTCTTGTAGTCCCAGATAAATCCACTGGTCATGCCCAAGTGAAAGCAAAGCACCTGAGGGCGTGTCCATGAGATAGGTATGGCACCTATCTCATGGTGTTGGAAAGCTTGGGGGTTGTGGATGCAGTGATTCTGGGTGTAAATCAAGGAAAACCTTAAGAACTCTTAGCAAATAGAACTTACAATTCAAGAAGATACCAAGTCTGGATTTCCCTTTCATGAGATCAATTGATCAATGGTGAACAGTGAAACAGGGAGTATTTTGTGAATGAACTCTCTGATCTCCTCTTTTCAATACAATGAATACTGGACTTAAATCTTGCTGGTAGGTATTATTTGATGGACAGAAATGATAATGCTGATAAGATAACAGCAGACAAACTTTTATTTGCACAAAGATTACAGTACAGTTCCTCTTATCAGTCTTCTTCTTTTCTTAATTTCTTTATTTTTTAATCCCTACCTGTACCTTATACCTCCATGCCTTTTCTGCAGTTTTCGACTTTTCGAAATAAAATCCTTGGATTTTAAATCTTCCCGCTTTGAACGTGCTAAAAAATTAAATGCAATGTTGCCAAGCGAAAAAATAAAGAAATTATGCACAGTTTATCAGTAGGTATCAAATTATGCACAAACTATGAAACATGCTTCTTGCATTTTTTACTTTCTATTACCCTTACGTATAGGGAACCTATACAAGGTAATGAGAAAGTATTGCAATCGGTCCAAATTTTCAAAAGAATTTTGTGTTGCTTCATGTTTGTACATTTTTCTCAACTTAGTAATTTTCTTAACTTAATCAATAAGGTTCAATAAGAACCTCTATTGAAAGGATCCGAGGGTAAAAAAAGGTCAATATTTTATTCATATAAAAAAAATAATAGGTAATCTTTATTTTTAAAATGTCATACAGTAAAAATAAGGATGTAATGTTAGAACAAAATCGGAATAGTGAAAAATAATAGGTAATCTTTATTTTTAAAATGTCATACAGTAAAAATAAGGATGTAATGTTAGAACAAAATTGGAATAGTGAAAAACGTAAGGCGAACAACTTAACTTAAATTATATCAAAATAATTATAGGAAACTAGTCTTATCTAAGTATAGCTCCGCTATACGTTAGTAATAGAAAGTAAAACAGTATCTACCTAAAAAAAAATGGGAAACATACAATTTACAAATAATACAAAATAATGTTCATCTCGTTATATCTCTTTTGGGATCTCCTGTGTCTGTGTCTGGGAAACATACAATTTACAAATAATACAAAATAATGTTCATCTCGTTATATCTCTTTTGGGATCTCCTGTGTCTGTGTCCAAAAAGTTATGCATCTATGTTGAAGTTTGCAGTAAATCTGATAGATAATGTTCATTAAGCTCTGGGATTTCAGAATTATCCACTAGTTTAGCAGCATCCTGTATCTTTTCACATGTTTTGAAAGAATAGGTCTCATAATGATCTTTAAAATATTTGCAGTATGTTTTATATGACAGGTCCAATGTTCTCTTTGTTTTGTTTCGATAATAATCTTTGAAGAGTGCAAATTCTCAGGCTGTTAAGATACAGGAAATAGGTATTGGTATACCTATAGGTACCTTGTGGCTTCTGCTGCCTATTCCTCTGCTCCCTCTTTTTAACCAGATCTCAAGACATCTTATTTACCAAAAGCAAAGTTCTCGATTCCTAGGTGGTGGTGGTGTTGTTGTCGTTGTTGATGTTGTTGTTGTTAGCAGTGACGACAAATTCTAAACTCGTTGGTAGCTTTAAGAACTCAGCCACTTTTACAGGGTGGTGTAAGTGGTCAAGACGATCGCCTGGTAATCAGTGGGTTCAATCCCGGCCGATAAATCCGCCCCGTTCGGAAATCGAACCCGCGACCTAGCGCTTATAAGACAGACGCGTTACCTTCCAAGCTAACTTAACAGTCTATATGACTGTTAATAGGTAATGTAATTTTTACAGTTAGTAGGTATGATGTATGGTGACAAAATTGTAACTTTGTGACGTGACAATGTCTTAAGTAATGAGAAGAGTAGTATGCGTTGATGATGATGATGATGATGATGATGATGATGATGATGATGATGATGATGATGATGATGATGATGATGATGATGATGAGATAGAAGAAATAAGAAAAAGTTCCTTAAGGCTATAATTTTGACTCTGATTTTTTGAAAAAGGAAGGCCGCCCATTTTTTGGAAAGTAAGAGGTGAGGAGGAGGAGGTGGAGGGGGGGTTGGAGTTTTTTTTTGACTCTTTAAATCATCTCAAAATTTCCCGAAAAATGAGAGAGAAAACATAACTCTTCCCGTGGCTTCAAATTTTACTTCCTCTCCTCCTCTTTCTTCTTCTTCTTTTACTTTCATCAACTCTTTATCCTCTTAGTTCTCTCTTTCCCTCTTCTTCTTTTCCTTTTTTTGTCCTCCTACCTCTTTCTCCTCGTTCGCCTACTCCTACGTAATTATGTACCTACCTTTCTATCCTCGATTTTCTTCTCCCTCTCCTCTTCCTCCTTTTTTAGTCCGTCCTTCCTTTATTATTACGATAGTAATAAAAAAAAGGTAGGTATAGTGGACGGGCTATTGTATTCGCTTCGGTGTCGTCAGTCTGTCACTCTGTCTGTCCCCATAGAAGGACTTATCCAAACCTGGTCGACCTATTATATCAAATTAAAGGTCTTTTACCAGGAACACGAAAATGGTGGTGCAAATTTTGTCCAGAAAACCATAAAGCCAAAAAACCAAAAAAAAAAACTGGTTCTTGGGGGATTTTTTTCACATTTCCTCACACAAATGAGCTCTGATCTTGAAATTTGTCCCGACGACCTATGAACTCAAAGCGAGGAAGTTTTAGATAACACTTCAGTCGTTATTTTAAGACCGGTTTTAGCGTCACCTGTATGTTAAGTTACGCCGAGCAAGGCCAATAAATGTATGGGTGACTTAAACCTTATATTGGGAATAAAGGGAGAACGGGCTCTAGTCTTGATTTTAAATCATTATATGAAAGTAAAATCAAAAAATCAAATCAAGAATAATAATAATAAAAAACTGAATTTTAAACAAATTAGGTAGGTACATAGGTATTTCTTTAACCACGATCGAATAAACTACGGGCTAAAATATTCCCGGAGGGACGGGCCCACCTTGTTTTCTTTCCTCTCTTCTACTTTTTTTTTTCAACCACTTTGATATTTCTTTCCAATTTCCTTTATTGGCTCCTTCTTTTCTTTTTCTCTCATTCCCTATTCCTCTCCTTCTAGCTTCACGTCCCCTTCTTCTTCCCTCTATGCTCTATTTCATTCTTTCTCCTCATTCTCCTCCTTTTAGA
>NW_007377738.1:229933-231293 GCF_000475195.1 Diaphorina citri
AATTTTTCTAAAAAAAAAAAAAAAAAAAAAAAAAGATCAACGATTTTTATTTCTCTCCTTCTTTCAACTTTTTGTCGAATAAAAGACTCGGGTAATCTTTTTTTCTTGAATAATATTCTATGCTTGGATTAATTTCCATAGTGAAAGAATTTTTTTTCACTACATCCAAGATAGGTAATACATAGGCACCTACCTACCTATTTTTATTTATTTTGTGAATAAGAACATTAGATAAGGTCCCCCTCATTTCTTTAGTGGGATCTTTCTTTGTGTTTAGCGTCAGATCCATAGAAGACGGTTTTTTACCCGATCTTGGGCCAGATGTATCGAGATTGGATATTAGGTACAGATACAGATACATGATTTTATTATTGTAATAATTCACATATAATGTATAGATACATAGATATTATATTTATAGGAATATTTAAAGAGGGAGAAGGAAGAGAGAATGAGAGGAGGAGGAGGAGACAGAGAAGAGAAAGGAGTAGGGAGAAGGAGAAGAAGAACAAGAACTAGGGGAAGAAGGAGGAGGGGAAGAAGAAGAAGAAGAAGGAGAAGAAGAAGTAGAAGGAGAAGAAGGAGAAGAAGAAGAAGGAGGAGAAGGAGAAGGAGAAGGAGAAGAAGAAGTAGAAGGAGAAGAAGGAGGAGAAGGAGAAGGAGAAGGAGAAGAAGAAGAAGGAGAAGGAGAAGACGAAGGCGAAGGAGAAGAGGAAGAAGAAGGAGGAGAAGGAGAGGAGAAGGAGGAGAAGGAGAAGAAGGAGAAGAAGAAGAAGAAGAAGAAGAAGAAGGAGAAGGAGAAGAAGGAGAAGAAGAAGGAGGAGAAGGAGAAGGAGAAGAAGAAGAAGAAGAAGAAGGACGAGGAGAAGACAGAAGAAAAAGGACAGGGGGAAGGGAAGAGAGAGAAGGAGGAGGAAGAGGAATAGGGAAGAAGCGAAAGTCCAACGTGATAGCGTGATACCCATTCGGTCGCGGACAACTTATCAGTCTTACATCGTATAACTTTTTACTTAATCCGAACTACCTACGTTAAGTTTGAGTCAACGTTTGTCGTGCTAACAAAATACCGCTTTATATCGTTTATCGTTTTTTATAGGTACCTATCCCAAAATTAAGAAGGTAAGATTTGTCCCTTGATTCTACAGAAATTATTTATTTTAGATTTTTAGATTTCAATATTAATATTTTAGAGTTTTTACTACTCTTCGCGGGTTCGATTTCCGCCCGGAGCGAAGTTTTATCCTCAACAGGAACGACTGGGCTTTCTTCTGTCCTGCCTTCTCTCTTCGGTTTTGGGACGATAAGACTTCCGTTGTAACAAATAATCCCCTTTTGGGGGGGGGGGGGGGAAAAACCCTTA
>NW_007377738.1:238140-240334 GCF_000475195.1 Diaphorina citri
AATGTCGAAATTTTGTGGACTTGAAAGCCCCCCCGAGGGTGAAAACGCTGTTGCAACATCCATCAGGAATGGTTGCGCAACGTTGCGCTAACAATTCGCCAATCTGAAGACTTCTGAGTCTCTTATCAGTCGTGGAGACGCTTTTGGGTCCGGGGGTTCGGATTGCACCGATCCCCCTTTTTTCCTGAGCGTTTTTTTTTTTTTTTTTTTTTTTTGGGAATTGTTGGTATTATATATACAAACAATATACATAATAATGGTTCATTTATTTATTGTAACCTGAAAAACGTCTTTCTTAAACCAAATTTAAGCTCGGACATAAAAGAAAGCGAATAGAGAAGGAATACATATTAGGAGAAAGCCAACCGTTCCGAGAACGAACCTTATCTGTTTAGGATAAAATCTGCCCCGGGCGGGAATTGAACCCTCATAGGTGCCCTAAATGGAAACTCCACGAACTAGATTTCCTTCTTTGTAGATGTAGATACATCCTCTTCTATACGAGTAAAGTTTCGTGGTTTTCGGCATTTTCGTCTCAACTTTTCTTCCCACTTTGAACTTTGAGCAAATAGGGTTTACGCCACTACGAGTAAGTTGTGCATAACTAAAAGAGATGAAGGTTCTCAACCTTCATGTTTTTACACGAGTAGGTTTAACATGCCTGATGAAAGCTTTCATTCAAGTTTTTGTTCTCAACTGGTCCCCCAAGTCCCCTTCATGAATAATAATTATTATTTTCTAATAATTGAAAACGAAAAAGCTTTCATTCAAGTTTTTGTTCTCAACTGGTCCCCTAAGTCCCCTTCATGAATAATAATTATTATTTTCTAATAATTGAAAACGAAATTTCAGTGTTCAAAATATGATTTCTGAAGATATTTCAGTTTAACTTCATATACACAAAAAGCCCACTCCGAGGCTTAGGTGTAGGGGCAAACAGCCCTAAAGAATGCGTTAGGCTTCTACGAATCTACGAACCTATCTACCCAAAGTCTTCAAGTAAGGAAAAGAACAAGCATCGTCAGATTGTTGTCCAAGTTAAAAGCTCTGAAGCTCGCTTCCCGGGCAGGTTAATGGAACTAGAGAGAAAATTCCGAGATCGCTTTGTGTTTGACCAAGACAGAGAATTCTCAACAGAGAATTTTAGTATTCGTCATTTCGTCTTTGGTCTTTGCACACAATAATATTATGATTCGCAGATGCAAATGCCACTTCTATTGAAGTTATTTCCGCCATGAAGACCCTCTCTTCTTTCTAAAGGGTGTCCCAATAAGAACGCAAGATTTGAAAGGGTCATAACTGTTACTTTGTTATGCGTTGTTTTATCTTGCCCAATCTTTGACAGATTGATTGTAAACACATCAAAATTAGTCATCATGGAATCTAAAACTGTTCAACAACGCGTTAGCATAATAAATCGACACATTATCTCTTTTGCGCGAGCATTTTCCTAGTCGTAATCATGTCATTTTCCGTTTTTCTGACGAGAAATGGCCTCCATGATCATGGAATTTTACCCCCCTAGACTATTTTTTGTGAGGGTATCTAAAGTCACAGGTTTATTTACATCACCAACGAACCCACAAGCTTTGAAGCATTGAAAGGTGAAATTGAAAGTTGCATCAACGAGATACAGCCTGATTTTCCTCGAATATTATGATCCATTTTTTTCTTACCTATTGTAAATACCTAAAAGCATTAGTAGTCTGCTCTGAATAACGGTCTAATAAAAGGCCGTTAAGAGTGATCGAAAAATAATAATAATAGTGCTTATTTATACTGCTCGCATAGGACTGAAAAGTCCCTTTACTCCAGCAGTAGGCTACTACTATTATTGTGGTCAAATTCTCAAATTATATTGAGGATAAAATTCCATACCTCAGCTGGGATTGAACCCACACCCTCCTGTTTACCAGGCGAGCGCCTTGACCACTACACCACCGAGGCAGGTAAAAATATGTAATAACAATAAAAAAAAATGTTACTGATTTTAAATGTGCATAATATATATCTAGGTGGATTTTCCGGCTGTCGGTCACATTAAATCCCTTCTATGCTTAAACCGTACAGGGCTTACTTCAAACGCCAATAATTTCATCGTCACGTCTCAGCTGTTCGATTTTAGGTACCTACGCACAAGATACGGTCAAACGAAAATCTGTATGTTTATTAAAAGCTTAAAGGTACAGTACTG
>NW_007377739.1:0-20263 GCF_000475195.1 Diaphorina citri
GGCTGTTCTACTACCTAACCTCTTCTGGGCTTTCAACTTCAAGCAACGAGTGTCCATGATAAAGTAAGTCTAATTAATTTTTAGGTTTTACCCTCCATTCGATGAAAAGCATCCTGTCTACGCACATTAACTTCATCCAGCCTGAGTAGGGTCGAAACCAGCATCACACGATCACACGATGGTCACCCTTCCGGATACCAACCACGCGCAACGTTGCCTAACTTCGGTCATTCATAGGCATCAGGTGCGTGCAACATTTGCTAAATTTCAGATTTTTCCTTTTACTTACTCATCAAGACCTACTACCATCCTGCCAAATTTCAAGTTTCTACGACATCAGGAAGTGCTTCATAATTTTGATGAGTGAGTCAGTCAGTCAGTCTTAAAATAAGCGATTTTCTAGGCCCCTTTTCTACCCCTTCCTCTAAAGCTAGAACTTCGGAATTTCGCAGACATAATAAGCAAGCATAGCTTAACATATGGTCCAAATTTCGTAACAAAACGTGCGTAATTAACGGAGTTATGATAGGGGTAAAAATGGCTCGAAATTTTTCGTGTAATATACACACTGGCGTGCTGAGGCCGGAACTTGGCCTGGCGCAGTGCGCCTAGATTATTATACAATTCTTTATTAGAATTTTACAATATAGGTAATACAATTCAACATAAAAAAAAAAATGATAACAATAAATGTGCTATCGCCGTTGGCTAGAATTCATTGTTAAATTTCTTGGTACCAATGCCCGTCACTATTTTCTTTGCCACAATTGGGACTTGAACCCGCGCCCTTTCTGTCTGAAGTCCAGCCATACAGAAATATGTAAGACCTTGTTTAGACTGCGACTTTTCAGTCCTATGCTGGCAGTATAAGCGAGCTGTATTCTGTTCTATTGTCTTCCAACTAGAGATGTGTAAAGAGTGAGTGAGTTATGAGTCTTCTCACTCAATGAGTCAGATTTTAACTCCTTTAAAGAGTTGAAGAATGAGTTATTTACAAGTTTGAGTTTTGAGGAGGATCTGACCCATTGACGGAATAGTTCACTGAAAAGAGTAGTTCTTGCGTATGACTCGCTCACTTTTTACATATCTCTAATTCAAACCATTCTCTCACAGTATCCTGTATTTCTTTAAGTATGTTGTGAATCTTAGAAAGAAAAAAATATTGTAGACTACAGGCCGTATTTTATTAGTGTACAAAGAAATTTTACTTGCAAAAATTTTGGGAAAAAAAACTATATAAATAAGTATGTTGTGAATCTTAGAAAGAAAAAATATTGTAGACTACAGGCCGTATTTTATTAGTGTACAAAGAAATTTTACTTGCAAAAATTTTGGGAAAAAAAACTATATAAATCCTCTTTGGTTCATCAAGGTGACAGTAATATAAAGTCTAGAGCTGACTGCCACTGCCAAAGTTTCCGTTAAATCACTTCAGGTTATATGTGTACTTCGGTAATGTTAACCAATATTAAATGTAATCCAGTCATATTCCTGGAAAACCAATGGTTTGTGTTGCAGAAACTTCTGTATTGGTTTAGGGTTAGCAACAATGTGCTTTTTCCATGTACTTCTAGGTATACATGAAATATCACCACTTGAGAAAATTGACAAGTTGTAGTACCCATTCCAAGTCTAGAGTTTAATATATAAAAATGAATATTTGTTTGTGTTGTTCAAACTTTATGCCTGGCCAAACCACTCATCCAATTGCTATGAAACTTTGTGAACTTATTGCTTGCACTCCCGTCACCCGTGAATGGTGATTTAACGGAAACTTTGGCAGTGGCAGTCAGCTCTAGACCCTGTTAAAGTGGCTTTATATTACTGTCACCTTGATGAACCAAAGAGGTTTTTGAAAGTGGTTTCCCTTGATGTCATCTAGAAGACAATGTCATACTTTGAGTGCATGAGAATGTGGAGCCATGACAGTTTAGTATTGAAAGTGGTTTCCCTTGATGTCGTCTAGAAGACAATGTCATACTTTGAGTGCATGAGAATGTGGAGCCATGACAGTTTAGTATTCCTGGCTGTTAGATTTACCCTTGGCGGTTTCTGACTTCTTGGGCAGAAGTACAGCTTGGATGTTGGGCAGAACACCTCCCTGAGCAATAGTGACACCGTTTAGAAGCTTGTTCAACTCTTCGTCATTACGGATGGCCAGTTGGATGTGTCGGGGAATGATACGGGTCTTCTTGTTGTCTCGGGCAGCATTACCAGCCAACTCAAGTACTTCAGCGACTAAATATTCCAACACAGCAGCCAGATAGACAGGGGCACCTGCGCCCACGCGCTCAGCATAGTTACCCTTGCGGAGTAAACGATGAATACGACCAACTGGGAATTGTAGCCCGGCACGTGATGAACGGGTCTTGGATTTGGTCTTCGCTTTGCCACCTTTACCACGGCCAGACATGTTGAACGGAAAAGCGAAAAGATTACGCGACACAAAAAACAGAGAAGAAAGTCTTGGGTAAGATCAAGTTGGAACGACTGTACAAGAATATGGAATGAACACAAACAAGTATGAAAGAAAAATGAAAGCGCTCAAAAACGGTTTATCTTGGGTTTAATAAGATCAAGTTGGAACGACTGTACAAGAATATGGAATGAACACAAACAAGTATGAAAGAAAAATGAAAGCGCTCAAAAACGGTTTATGAGTTGGTGTTGGTGGACCCTTTTTCTAAAAAAAAAGAAAAAGGTTTGAAAGGTTGATTTTTCCCGCTCATTTAAAAACAGTGTTGCCAGCTCAAAGTCAATTTTTTCCCTTTTTCCCTCGACGAAAAAACCTCTTTTGAAATGGGAGAGGTTTTCTTGAGATTTGTGATTGTGAACTGTGATATCTGGATGGGTGGATAACACGTGCTGCTGATGGCTAGTTCAAGGTACACTTTAAATCCGAGTTTTTAAGGTCTTATCGTTCCGGTAGGAAATCCAAGATGGCGCGCCATCGGAACCGGTTCCCTTTGGGAAACTGAAATAGCGCCTGTACTAAACCATAGGAAATCCAAGATGACGCGCCATCGGAACCGGTTCCCTTTGGGAAACTGAAATAGCGCCTGTACTAAACCATAGGAAATCCAAGATGGCGCGCCATCGGAATCGGTTCCATGTCCGAAAATTTCCCGAGAGGAAAATACACCTAGTGTATTTTCTAGACACGAAAATATAATATAGTAGCAATATAATTGGGAGTCTCCTTTCATAACACTGTCATGTGATTGTCCTAATCAGAGACACCATTTTCTTAATGGAAATAATTCCATAGTCGTCATTAAATCCCATTAGTAGCAATATAATTGGGAGTCTCCTTTCATAACACTGTCATGTGATTGTCCTAATCAGAGACACCATTTTCTTAATGGAAATAATTTCCAAAGTTACAAATTAATTGTTTAAATAATAACTTAATAACACAAAATTAAATAATAATAATAAAAATTAAAAAGAAATCTTACATTCTTTGGTAAACATTAACATGAAAATAATAATAATAAAATTGTATACGGTGTATACTTGATGAATAAAATAAAATTAACAATCCTCTTTCGGCTAGAATCTGAACCATTTTAAGGAATTGATTCTCTTGATAGAGGGAACTGATTTCTGATTTGTCACAACAAAGGTCTTACTGTCCCGAAATCGACGAGAGAATTCAAATAATCTCAGATTGCCAAACTAAGTTCACATTCTAGCTAAAAGGGACTCTGTGCATCTAACAGGGAAGAAGTTCAAGACAAGGGGGCCTATTCCACGAAACTACATTACAATAGAAACTTTTATTGTTAATTAGATTCACCCAAATTAGATAATTGCTTTCCAATTCTAAAGTAGCGTTGTTGAACGAGCCCCAAAATCAAACAGAAAAGTAACTGACCTTTTTTTAGTAAAATTAAAACAACTTAACAAAGACAAGGGGGCCTATTCTACGAAACTACATTACAATAGAAACTTTTACTGTTAATTAGATTCACCCAAATTAGATAATTGCTTTTCAATTCTAAAGTAGCGTTGTTGAACGAGCCCCAAAATCAAACAGAAAAGTAACTGACCTTTTTTTAGTAAAATTAAAACAACTTAACATTATCGATAGTGCTATCGATAGTTCTCCTCCTCTATTTTGTCCTACAACCTACCGTTGTGGCACCAGAAGGGCGTAAGTCGCGAGTTTCAAGGTTTTTTGCAAAATTATTTCAAAAACCGTATAAATTCCCTACAAAATGGTTACATTCATTTTGTCCTACAACCTACCGTTGTGGCACCAGAAGGGCGTAAGTCGCGAGTTTCAAGGTTTTTTGCAAAATTATTTCAAAAACCGTAAATCCTAGCGCAAAATTAACCATCATGTTCTGGACGTAATTTTCTACAAAAATGACTATAAGCACTTTCTCATAGGAGCAACCGTTTTCCCGGAAAATGCGTTCAATATACATGCTGTTCACTTCTCATTCTCCTATGCATTTAGCATAGGAAAAATACATGTAAAAAGAGTAACAATGTATTTCTTTACTTCCAAATCGAATCTATCAAACTTGTGTAAAAGGTTTTTTCCGAAGACGAAGAGAGAGAAAAAAAAAATAATAATAAAGTCTGATAAACATCTCAAGAACAATAAATCAAAAATATAGGTATGTATATGAGTAAAAAAAGGATTAAAGGGTGGCGAGTTTCTCCAAGGCTTCTGCTTCTACTTCGGTGTCGGAGTCATTGATGAGTTGGTTCCGTCGTGTTGACTTGTTATCCTCCGGATGAATCCATATCTCACGCCGATACTCCCGGGTCTCTTTCTTCTTCTGATCGAGCAGGACATTGTTATTATTCGCCAGGCACGAGTATGAGCTCTCGTATTTCTTCCTATTCTCATCAAACACAGTGATGAGACGTTCATGCGCTGAGCGAAGGTAGTTAGGCGTGAGTAGACTCCAAAGGATTAAGAAAATAATATTCTGAATTAATGTACGTAGGTACCTAAAACAAACAGCATAATAAGGTTTAACATTAGATGTTCTTACTTGGGTGAAGGAAGGAAAGAAAGAAAGAAAAAAAAAAAAAGGTTGTGTAAAAATTTCAAAGTTTGAAATATGTCTCTAACAGTTATATGAAGAACAAAAATAGTCAACAAAGAAAAAAAAAACATGTATATACATAATAAATTAAATAAAAAACCTATGTACAGAAAGAAGTATTTATCTTTGTAAATAAAAATGCAATGAAAGGAAGGGGGACATCAAAGGCTCTCATGTGGCCAAATAATGTAGTGCTAATGTAAGTGCTCAAATAACCAGACTACTAATATAAAGAGTCCCTTTACACCAGCACTAAGGAGGCGTCCCCAACAAGGTCGACTGAATTAAGTAATAATATCAAGTGACAGAAATAAATCATAAAAAAAAAAAAAAAAAAATCACTACAAAATGGTTACATTCATTTTGTCCTACAACCTACCGTTGTGGCAACAGAAGGGCGTAAGTCGCGAGTTTCAAGGTTTTTTGCAAAATTATTTCAAAAACCGTAAATCCTAGCGCAAAATTAACCATCATGTTCGTGTAAAACTTCAACAACATGAGATTGTAGAACCAGGTTAGATTTTAAATTTTATAAATAGTACCCAAGTAAATACAAGAACTTCAAAATGAAATGCATTTCAGTCACTTTTAACTACACAACAACCTTCTACAGGTGTCCCCATGAAAAGAAAAACCTCTGTAGTTTGCAAGTACATATACAACTAAAAGTGACACAGAGGTTTTGATGAAAAATATAAATAAACTAGCCAGAATCCTTAAGGCATGGCCGTTCATGTCACTCATCCATTTAGTGGTCTTGCTCGGCATAGCTTAACAAAAACGAACCAGAAAAAAGCCTATAACATTCACGGGTGACGGGAGTGCAAGCAATAAGTTCACAAAGTTTCATAGCAATTGGATGAGTGGTTTGGCCAGGCATAAAGTTTGAACAACACAAACAACAACGGAGTTATGATAGGGGTAAAAATGGCTCGAAATGTTTCGTGTAATATACACACTGGCGTGCTGAGGCCGGAACTTGGCCTGGCGCAGTGCGCCTAGATTATACAATTCTTTATTAGAATTTTACAATATAGGTAATACAATTCAACATAAAAAAATGATAACAATAAATGTGCTATCGCCGTTGGCTAGAATTCATTGTTAAATTTCTTGGTACCAATGCCCGTCACTATTTTCTTGTCTGATCCTACTTGGGTAGGTACCAGGCTGTCTTCAATAGTTTTTGTGATTGTAGGATGGATGATTATTTGTTGTTTCGATGTAACACCTTTCTGTTATTCAGGCTTGACCAAAGGATTACTTGTATATTCATGTTTTTTTTTTTCAATTAAACTTTTTTTTGTGTTCTTTATTTTTTGTATTGGAATTTATCCTGTGTTCTTTTCTTTATTTGAATTTATACTCCCATTTCAGATCAACACTCAAAATTTTGTACCATTAATATTTTGTAAATTGTCCCAAGGTAACTTGATAGCCTAGTTTCCTTGGAAGGTAGCACACCTGCCTTAAAAGTGTTAGATCATGTGTTCAATTCCCACCAAACTTTGCTCTAGGAATGGCTGGATTTCTTTTGTCCTGTCTTCCTTTGATTTTGGTTTAATAAGATATCCAATGTTCCCTCTATCAAATCTCAAGTGTAAAAAGTCCTCTGAAACTCTTTTAGACAGTAATTCCAAAAACACTTGATTTTATTGATAAAGATAACTTTTTATTATTTATAATTTAGATACAGTCAAATGGACACAAATATGCAGATGATTTAAAATTGAAAGGAAGGGGACATGCTTTTGTGTGACAATGGATTTATTTCTAAAGATTAAAACCCATTTTTATTTTCCTCATGAGGGGTAAAGTTATGTATTTGTATGATTTTCAGCATGATTTAGGACCTGAATTCCTAACCAGCATTTCATCAGAAAGCTTTTAAATAGAAAATCTCTTATTTTTTAAAAGCAGGCAGGTAGTGAAAGTACAGCAAACTGTAAACTAGAAACTGGTTCTAGGATCTAAATATTCTAAATTGACTGTATCTACTCGGAAAAAATATTCAACATATTTACAAAAACAATATTTTTACAGTAAAACTATAGACTAAACAAATTTTATTTTTTAAAGAACAAAAACAAATTTTGTGGTTACTATAGGCAAGTAACTTGGAGACCAAGTTTAACAGAAAGTTGGATGAATAAAAATCAATATTTTAGAAGTACATATGTATGTATCTATGATCAAAGGAAAAAAATATGAATGGACAGAAGAAGAATCTCTAAAGAACCATTACTAAATTGAATTTAAAATCTTTGGAGGGTATTTATATTTACCTACCAACTAAACAACAAACATTTATCATAGAAATTGGAATTTTATTTAGATTTTATAGTCCAGGAAACGAAGCCCGAAAATTAAGATTTGACGGACAAAAAATGATGAAGTTCTGATTTTTTGCCCAAAAGGTCCGGGATGGTGTCCTGAATAAGGGGTCAAAAGTCTCAAGCCGAGACTTTACGGATAGCGGAACTAGAAGGGCGTAAGTGTCATTTTTCGTGACTTTTTTTAAGTTTTTGGCAAATATCTCGAAAACCGTTGGTTCTAGCGAAAAAATTATTCCGATCGATTTTGTTTAAAATTAAACTATATAAATTTCAATTACCTAATAAAAGTATATTTGTGTAATAAAATTTGGTGGTACATGAATTAAATACGTCCTAATATTACTTTTTTTATTATCAAAGTAGACCCCTGAAAATAGAGACCCCTATTTGCAGCAAGTTTTTGCTATGTAAAACTACAGGCCCGCACTTTTTTGTAAGATGTAAACTGGGGATATGTAGGGAGTGAGTTATTAAAAAAATGACTACGCTTTTCAGTGAATTACTCAGTCGATGAGTTAGATCCCAACTACTTATAACTATAGGGAGTTGAAGAGTGAGTTAGGTACCTACATGTTTTAGGATCTGACTCATTGACTGAGTAGACCCCTGAAAATGGGGAAAGGAGTATTTCCTTTTTATAACTCACTGATTCTTTAAACATCTCTACTTTAGGGAATATCCCTAAAGTAGAAAGGAAAATACGTACCATTGACTAGGTTTGAAGGTGTAAATAAAAATAAGCATGCATAGGTAAGTATACTTGCTTCCTCCGTTTGTATTGACAAATTTCGTACAGGTATTTTCTTTCTTGATTAAGTAAAAGTTGAATTTATTTATTTAAGGATCTATTTGGGTTTAATAAGATCAAGTTGGAACGACTGTACAAGAATATGGAATGAACACAAACAAGAAACAAGTATGAAAGAAAAATGAAAGCGCTCAAAATCAAAAACGGTTTATGAGTTGGTGGACCCTTTTTCTAAAAAAAAAAGAAAAAGGTTTGAAAGATTGATTTTTCCCGCTCATTTAAAAACAGTGTTGCCAGCTCAAAGTCAATTTTTTCCCCTTTTTCCCTCGACGAAAAAACCTCTTTTGAAATGGGAGAGGTTTTCTTGAGATTTGTGATTGTGAACTGTGAAGTTAGGTCGCGTGTTTGATATCTGGATGGGTGGATAACACGTGCTGCTGATGGCTAGTTCAAGGTACACTTTAAATCCGAGTTTTTAAGGTCTCTTTTTCCCTCAACTAAAAAACCTCTTTTGAAATGGGAGAGGTTTTCTTGAGATTTGTGATTGTGAACTGTGAAGTTAAGCAACGTCGCGTGTTTGATATCTGGATGGGTGGATAACACGTGCTGCTGATGGCTAGTTCAAGGTACACTTTAAATCCGAGTTTTTAAGGTCTTATCGTTCCGAAAGTGAGATGGAAGACGGGATTCATGGGAAAAATCCAGCCGTTCCGAGAACAAACCCCACCTCTCTGTTTAGCATAAAATCCGCGCGGGTCGGGAATCAAACCCGCGACCCAGTGCTTACAAGGCAGACGTGCCACCCTCCAAGCTAACAGTAGGTTAATTAGTATGACTTTAGCAGTAAAGAAAGGGCTGCTTAACATGCAATAAATATAATATATAATAATGGTTTTGTACATATCTGAGCTTAATAGAATCGCGCTCCATTGTCTTTGGACCTAAGCGCAATAATGCGCTAATTATAGCATAATCGCGCTAACTATTTACTTCGTATCTGAGCGCAAAAGGTCGCACTTTTACAAAAAATACTTTTTCACTTACAACAAAACGTAATGGTTTTGTACATATCTGAGCTTAGAATCGCGCTCCATTGTCTTTGAACCTAAGCGCAATAATGCGCTAATTATATATAGAGCATAATCGCGCTAACTATTTACTTCGTATCTGAGCGCAAAAGGTCGCACTTTTACAAAAAATACTTTTTCACTTACAACAAAACGTATACCTACCTACCTACCTACCTAGATATTTTGTAGATTTTAATCATTCTGAAGAAAATGCAGTTGCCATCCAAGTTAGCTAGGAAGGTAGCGAACGCGTCTCCCTTGTAAGCGCTAGGTCGCAGGTTCGGATATTTAGTAGATTTTCATCATTCTGAAGAAAATGCAGTTGCCATCCAAGTTAGCTAGGAAGGTAGCGAACGCGTCTCCCTTGTAAGCGCTAGGTCGCGGGTTCGCTTCCCGCCCGGGGAGTGAACTTTATACAGATAAGATCGTTCTCGGAACGGGCTGGTGTTCTCGTATCCTGTCCTCTCTTCAAAGGTTCAAAGGGGTGCATAATATTACAAGAAGATACCTGCGTCTAGGTACTTGGAATCTGGATAGGTAGTGTCTTCAGTATTTTTTTAGAATGGTGGGTAGGTAGTAGGTTAGAGCAGTGTTTCTTAATTAGTTTGGTCCGCGGAACCCTTTTCAAAAGATGAACATCTTTGCGGAACCCTGAACTTTCAAGATTGCACCCCCACCCCCCTTTATTATAAAAATACAGCCAGCCTAGTTGGCTGAAAGGTTAGTACGTCTGCCTTTCAATCGCTAGGTCGCGGGTTCGATTCCCGCCCGTTTGGAATCTGGATAGGTGTTTTCAGTATTTTTTTAGAATGGTGGGTAGGTAGTAGGTTAGAGTTAGAGTATAAAGGGTACGAGGTCTGTAGTCTGTACATAGCTGTGGAGGTCTGGGGAAAAAAAGAACCATTAATAGAGTTTTCCAATAAAATTTGATTTCTTTTTCTCTCTTTTCATGTATTTTCATTTTTTTAAAACAGTAAATAATTAATAATATATTATACTTTTATGCATTAAAAACAGAAATTGTAAGTATTAATTTAAGATTTTAACATTTACTGATTTTTTTTTTAATAATAACCTATAGGTTGCTACATTTTACTAACACGCTAATTATTTTTAACAGGATTAACAGAAAATTAAACAAAAGAATTAGAAGAAATACATTTCTTGTAACACCTACTTTCTTGTTTCGCTTACACGCAACAGAAGTGAATACTTACCAAGAAGATGATCACGAGTGATTTTTAATTTCAACAAAAAAGTTTAGATCCTTAAATAAATAAATTCAACTTTTACTTAATCAAGAAAGAAAATACCTGTACGAAATTTGTCAATACAAACGGAGGAAGCAAAGTATACTTACCTATGCATGCTTATTTTTATTTACACCTTCAAACCTAAGTCAATGGTACGTATTTTCCTTTCTACTTTAGGGATATTCCCTAAAGTAGAGATGTTTAAAGAATCAGTGAGTTATAAAAAGGAAATATGACATAATGTCCTTGCAGGCAATGTAATTTAAAAGAGTGTTCCCACGAGGCACGACACGATTTTCTTCCGAACAAGTGGGAACGGACCTTTAGCCGCTTCCTTGACAGTTTCATATGACCGTGCTCGTCCTATGGTCTATATTCACAATACTAGCTGTCACCTTGAGGGGCGCTGTACATTCGGTCACATGTTTACTACACCTCTGCATGGTATGGGTCTGTTTACTCAGAACATTCATCTTAGTGCCCTCCTTACACGACGTCTTCTCCACTTCCGAGCAAGATTTTGCTTTATACAACCGCCCCATTTTCAGGGCGTCCGTTTTCTTTCCGCCAAACAGCGGCTGGACGAGTTTCTTCTGCAGGAGCAAGATTTTGCTTTATACAACCGCCCCATTTTCAGGGCGTCCGTTTTCTTTCCGCCAAACAGCGGCTGGACGAGTTTCTTCTGCAGGTAAAGGTAACGATTGATCAGCGTGTTCTTGTTGGACTTTTTGTTTTTGTTGACCACTTGTTGCGCGGGTTGTCCGTTCGAGGTCGCACCTGTTCCGTTGCCAGGGGATTTACACTTCTCTACGCCACTGTTCTCCTTGTTGTGCCGATTCTTGATCCGCGTGATCGTATTGAACTTCCTACTCTTCCCGCCCCCACTGGATTCCACATTTGTACTCTCATTGTTGACATTAGACACCCCGTTGCCATGACAATCGTCCGGAATATCATTGCACGAGATGCTCGAACTCAGATAGTTACCCTTCCCACCCCCGCCGCTATTACTATTGTGAATATACTTGTATTTGTTATGTCTACTATATACATTGGTTAGGTTTCTATAAGTACTACTATAGGACACCACGGTACTGTACGAGGCAGACGGGGACACGGAGCCGACATTCGGGTCACTCCCCCCATCTCCCTCACACGGGCCGCCTAATCTCTCCCGCACACCATCACACATATCACCATTCACCCGGCCATCCTCTGGTCTGTCTCCCTTTTCACACGGTTCACTACCATCGGGTCTGTCCTTACCACACGTCTCGACATGGTTATTATTCGGCTCTACCGCACCACACGCGATACCGCACGCCACGTTCAATCGCCGCTCAATTGAAGTCATCTCTTCCATGCAGCACTTGAAGCACACTGCCCGGTCGGCACTCTCTCCCCGGGCGAAATCCGTTTCGTTCCGAAAGGCATTATTCTCCCGCGCGGTGGAGCTCGTCTGCCCGGCGACATCTTCCTGTACTTCCGTGATGCGATTCAGACTCTGGGACTCGCGGAGGCGCGTCTCCCCGGAGCGGCGCTTGTGATGCCGGGAGCTTGAGTGACGCCCGGATAGAGCGTTGTGTTCCGGCCCGCCACTCGTGCTGGTGCTACCAGGGGGATTGCTATTGCCACCGGGCGGATTCTGAGAGGATGAGGCGTCCGGGCTGGTGCCGGCGTTGGACGAATTATCTGTGGAAGAAAAGAAAGATCAAGTGTGAAGAAGAGGAAAAAAAAAAGAAGAAAATATCCTTCAGGAAAAAAAAATAAACGATTCCCGTCAAATGAGGGTGAAGTGCAAGAATATTATATTTTTATCCAAGATGATTGTACAAGTGTCTAGTCACAAAATCTCTATTAAGGTCCTAGTGACACAGGACTTAATTAACCCTACTTACACCAATACGTATTCTGCTTTAATACCAAACATACAGCAGAGCCATGTTTAAAATCAATCGGACAGGTGGCTCAAAAATTAATCATCAGCATCACCATCAGTTTCAATTCTAAGATGGTTTATAGCTCCATTTTACTCTATCATAAGTCTTCCTCCTCATATCAGCAAATGTGTCAGATCCGGAGTATTTCACAATTTGATCGGTGATTTCAAAAATTAATAATTAGTAAAAAATCTCGTTTATTTTATGAGTTTAATAACAAAAGTTTGGAACAATAGCCCTTGCAAAAAAAGAGAGAGAGTGGGGCTAATCCTTATACAGTTAAACCTGTCTAGAGACAGGCAAATTTCTCCTGATTATCCAGGGTTCTCAATTACAATAAAAACTTTAGCAGTTATACAGTGATGGGTAATCTCTTATACGCCCCCGTCACTAAAAACTTTGAGAGATGCCAATAATTTAATGATTTCAAGAAAAAGGACGGATAGAATGAACCAACCAGAGAGAAGCTATTTAGACGCTAAACATGATTTACAAAGTGAGGGGTTTGATGCAAAAACGACCTATAAAACTACCTAATTCTTATGCGCAATAAGTCGTTCTTGCTTCAAAGCCCTCATTAATATTTCTTATAGATTTTCACATACTTGCTCTGAACTTTTATTCATTTATTTATTATTTTTTTTTTCAACTTTACATTGGGATTATTTCATGAATAGTCGAATAGGTGTGTTTTTCTCTCAGGAAATTTTCGGAAACGAAACCGTATTTTTTTTTTTCAACTTTACATTGGGATTATTTCATGAATAGTCGAATAGGTGTGTTTTTCTCTCAGGAAATTTTCGGAAACGAAACCGGTTCCCTTTTGGAAATTGAAATGGCGCCTTACACCTGTACTAAACCATAGGAAGTCCAAGATTTGTTTCAATTCTAAGATGGTTTATAGCTCCATTTTACTCTATCATACGTCTTCCTCCTCATATCAGCAAATGTGTCAGATCCGGAGTATTTCACAATTTGATCGGTGATTTCAAAAATTAATAATTAGAAAAAAAAACTCACCTTTATCCGCCATCTCCCCACTGGGGCCGCCTCCTCCGCCGGCGGGGCCGCCGCCCTTATCCCCGGGGCCGGGCGGCTCATGCCGCCTATGCAGCGACTTAGTCGAGCCTCGCCGACTATGCCGCGCCTCATCCTCATCACTAGCCTCACTGGACGAGACACTCGCCGTGCGGCTCTTGCGGAAAACGGTGCCCCGCTGTTTACTCGCGTTAAAGCCGCTGCTGGGGCGCGAGGGAACGCTTGAGCCGCCCTCTTCCTCGCAGATGCCGTCTAGACCGGCTAGACCCGAAGCCGGGGACGAGGATGAAGGTAGCGCGGAGGGGAGAGTTTTGGCCTGGAAGGAAAAGTGGAGAGGACAAAATTTAGTTTATAACCCTAATTGAGGCAAAGGGACATTTTGGTAAAGCTTCTGCTGTATGGAGTTTGATTCAATAATAAATTTAAAAATAATTACCTACTAAAGACTATTGGGGTGTTGTTCTAAAAGGAAAGGAAAAGTGGACTGGAAAGTGCTTTTCACATGGGTCACACAAATGCCGATCAATACTCCTCGATGAATTTTATGACTTGACTTGCACTTGAACCACAAACCTCCAGGTCCGAAGTGCTAAAACCACTAAACACACCACCCAGGTTGGCTCTCGGGTATTACATATTTCTCGTGTTTTTTTTTTTTTTTTTTTTTTTTTTTTTTTTTTGGGTCACACAAGTGCCGATCAATACACCTCGATGAATTTTATGACTTGACTTGCACTTGAACCACAAACCTCCAGGTCCGAAGTGCTAAAACTACTAAACACACAACCCAGGTTGGCTCTCGGTTATTACATATTTCTCATGTTTTTTTTTTTTTGTGGTAATTTTTGAATTTTAGGAACATTAGAATTAAAGTGTTGTCCAGTTTTTCTTTGATCATTTGTAACAAACTGTAGAAAGATATAAACTCACCAGTGCGGGAGCCACATGGGTCACAGCGGAAGTCTTGCCCAGCATCAGTGGTGTGGGTGCGGTGCTAGCTTCACTCAGTAGAATACTCTCTCGCCTCAGTTCTGCCACTGCCAGGTTTAGCTTGCCCTCACTGCGCGAGCCCCTGCGATCGTGACTACCACCCCCACTGGTTCCATCCTGAGGGAAAGAGAGAAAAGGAAATAATTAGTTTAAATTCAATGTGACACAAATGAATTAAATTTGTTGTTTAAAATGAATTAATTAAATTCATTGAAAAGAAAAGCATTTGTTTAAACTTAATTTAGCCAGCCTAGTTAGCTTGGTTGATAGTGCGTGTCCCGTATGCACTAGGCCGCGGGTTCTAGTCACGCCCGGGGTGGATTTTATCCTGAACGTATAAGGTTCGTTCTCAGAGTTGGCGTTTTCCTATCCTGTCTTCCTTCTCTCTTCGATTTCGGGACGATCTCCGGCTCTCGCACCAGCATGCGGCCTATCAGTCTGGAATATAATTAAATGTCATTTTTTTTTAAATTAATATTATTTTTAAGATGCGTGTTCCACCGCCGTTTTTATTTCGTAGCAATGAAACAACTTTAGACGCAAGTGGTCTGTGTCGTAGCATGCCCATCCCGTAGTATGCCTCTCATCGGATGGGCGAGAAGAGACACAATACTTCCCATTTAGGTGCTGGGTCAACAATACGAGAAGACCAGAAAGTAACCCCTTGAAATATTGGCAATCGAAAAACGAGTACGATTTTTTGTCAATTGTCGGATTCGAACCTGGGATCTTCTGCATGGCAAGCAAGCGCGTTACTGCTGGACCAACCCCATTTTTTTCCTTTCTTTTTTGGTGGGAAAATCTTAGGAAGACGCCCAAATCAAAAGTCAAAACCTTTGATATAGGGAGTGTGGAATTTAATACGAGAAGACCAGAAAGTAACCCCTTGAAATATTGGCAATCGAAAAACGAGTACGATTTTTTGTCAATTGTCGGATTCGAACCTGGGATCTTCTGCATGGCAAGCAAGCGCGTTACTGCTGGACCAACCCCATTTTTTTCCTTTCTTTTTTGGTGGGAAAATCTTAGGAAGACGCCCAAATCAAAAGTCAAAACCTTTGATATAGGGAGTGTGGAATTTATGTATGTCTCGGTATTAAGGAGTCATACCCACTAAAATATCCAACCACTTTCTCACAACCTTCAGGCCCCGGGACCAAGGTTAATATTACTTCGACTTACCTTTTACACTCTTCAGTCACGTGGTCCGGGACCCGATACTTAACGTCCATGATCATGGTGAGGGTTTCCGAGTCGTTCGCCTCCTGGAACGGGGCCTGCCCCGCCACCAGCATGTACAGGATGACTCCGAGACGTCCATGATCATGGTGAGGGTTTCCGAGTCGTTCGCCTCCTGGAACGGGGCCTGCCCCGCCACCAGCATGTACAGGATGACTCCGAGCGACCACACGTCCACCGCGGGCGCGTCGTATGAATCACCCAGTAGGATTTCCGGCGCCGAGTACGCGAGAGACCCGCACGAGGTTTCCAACTTCTGACCCGGGTTGAACCGGTTGCTGAACCTGAGAACAGAATAGAATAGAATACTCATATACCTTGTTTATCCTGCTCGAATGGGACTAAAAAGTCCCTTTACCCCAGCAGTCTAAACAAAGTCTCGTTTATTTTATGAGTTTAATAACAAAAGTTTGGAACAATAGCCCTTGCAAAAAGAGAGAGAGAGAGAGAGAGTGGGGCTAATCCTTATACAGTTAAACCTGTCTAGAGACAGGCAAATTTCTCCTGATTATCCAGGGTTCTCAATTACAAAAGAATGAACTTTTCAAACGGGATAACATGTCAAGTAATAATTAATACTTGATAAGAAGGTCTTCACTTGACTAAAATAAACAACTCTATGCATCAGGAGATGCTAAAACATGTTGACTCTTTTCCATCAATAAAGTTGTTTATTTTAAACAATTCAAGGCCTACTTTCTTCTTATTTAGTAATTACAAAAGTGTTTCCAAATTACAATTCCAAATGAAGAGGTCACGACCTTTTCACCCTTTATCCAGGTTTCCCATTTAGATGGGTCTCAATTTGACAGGTTCGACTGTGTTCCTAATGACTCAGTATGAATCATCGACCTCTCATTTCTGCATACCTAATAGATATGAAATGTACAATAGTTTATCAATACCAGCCAAACCCATCACCAATCACCATTGGGCAGGTACATACAATGCATCCACATGAGTACAGAGATTACTGATCACTGAACGTAGATCATGTTCCAACTAATAGGTCCTATCATTCAAGTTGCAACTTACCCAAAGTCTGTGAGCTTCACAACTCCAAGTCGTTCAAAGAACACAACATTTTCCGGTTTCAAATCCCGATGCACCACATGAAGCTTGTGACAGAATGAAATTGCCCGCACTATTTGAGCAAAATATTCTCGAGCATATGTTTCTGACAGTCCTGCAAACAAAGGAACAAATGGATTGACATTACTGTTGCAGTTGAAGATTGCTACCTGCTATCATTTTCAGAACTCTAGAGTCAACACTCAATACCTGGAAGCCCAGCTTAAGTGACCCTAGGAAAAGCCAGCAATATTGCCCAGATGGTAACCCATCCAGATACCAACCACACACAGCGTTGCTTAACACAAGTGATACAGGTATTTGCTATTGGCTGACTTAAAGGCAATTTGTATATATTTAGTTTTAATCTCTAAACACTGTCACCTCCCATTGAGTTGGGCTGCCAATAACCCATCCAGATACCAACCACACACAGCGTTGCTTAACACAAGTGATATAGTTATTTGCTATTGGCTGACTTAAAGGCAATTTGTATATATTTAGTTTTAATCTCTAAACACTGTCACCTCCCATTGAGTTGGGCTGCCAATAGCCTATTTTTTAATGTTCCTCCTTCTGCCTTTTGATTCCTAGACAAGAAGGCAAAGGTTTGAGTCTAAACCAAAGTTTATACTACTGGGTTCATACTTCATAATAAAATTTCATATCCTTCCCTTCTAATTACCTGCATCATGTTTCATAATGTAATCATAGAGGTCACCACCATCACCCAGTTCCAGGATCAAATACAGTTTTGAGTGGGTTTGAGTCTAAACCAAGGTTTATACTACTGGGTTCATACTTCATAGTAAAATTTCATATCCACCCCTTCTAATTACCTGCATCATGTTTCATAATGTAATCATAGAGGTCACCACCATCACCCAGTTCCAGGATCAAATACAGTTTTGAGTTGGTATCAATCACTTCGTACAGTCGCACAACATTGGGATGCTGTACAAGCTTCATACATCTTACCTGAAAAAAAGAGAGACAATAATAATTATTATTTTAAAGGGTTTAATATCACAGTATATCTACATGAGTTTTTAATTTTGGGGATTTTACCCTTAGTCGCACAACATTGGGATGCTGTACAAGCTTCATACATCTTACCTGAAAAAGAGAGACAATAATAATTATTATTTTAAAGGGTTTAATATCACAGTATATCTACATGAGTTTTTAATTTTGGGGATTTTACCCTCCATTCAGCAACCTACCTACTTACATTAACCTCATCCAGCCTGAGTGCAGCTGAAAAAACCCAGCAGCACATGATTGTCTCAAATGTCACCCATTCAGATACCAACAATGTGTGACATTGCTTAATTTCAGTGTACCTACATGCTATTGCCATTGACTAGAAAAGAATACTTTGGGCTTAGGAGAACAACCTAATTGCTCATTGCCACATTCCTGACTACCAAAAACAACAACACTTACTTCCTGGTACAAATGATCCTGCGACACGGGGTCAAGCTTGGTCTTGTCAATAACTTTGACGGCTAGGAGAACAACCTAATTGCTCATTGCCACATTCCCGACTACCAAAAACAACAACACTTACTTCCTGGTACAAATGATCCTGCGACACGGGGTCAAGCTTGGTCTTGTCAATAACTTTGACGGCCACCTTCTCTCCGGTGAACACATGACGGGCTAGTTTCACAACGGCAAAATGTCCACGTCCCAGTGTTTCTTCCAAATCATAGAGGCCTGCAATTTTGGTTGGATGGCCATCACTGGACCGACTCCCTGATCTGCTCATCCTGAAATTTGAAGTTCACAATATGTATGTATCAGGGGGAGGAAAAAACTAATGGGCCTCCTCAATTGCAATGAGATTTTACCCAGTTCTGATCAAAAGTCCACCATAAACAAATGAACACATTAAAATAAAATATGTACCTAAGTAAGTACCTACTGTTTCAGGAATTAGACTTGGTTTAAAAAAAAAAAGAGGGAACAAATAAATCAAAGAATCCCACCATCGACAAAAATTTGTACTCGTTTTTCGATTGCAAATATTTCAACGGGTTACTTTCTGGTGTTCTCGTGTTGACCCAGCACCGAAATGGGGAGTATTGTGCCTCTTCTCGCCCATCTGATGAGAGGCATACTACGGGATGGGCATGCTACGACACAGACCACATGCGTCCAATGTAGCAGTTGTTTCATTGCTACGAAATAAAAACGGCGGTGAAACACTCATCTTTTTTAAACCATAAAAAAAACATCACTGAAGTTAAACAATGCTCTGCGTGGTTAGTATCCAGATGTGGTTAGTGATCATCTGGCCACTCGCGTGACTGGCTTTTCCGGCCCTCACTCAGTCTGAGTGAGGTTAGAGGAGGGTGGTAGCTTGTCCACTTTTCCTTATACCAACCACACACAACGTTGGTTACTTCAGTGATACAACCAGAATTATTGGTGCATTCGAAGTATTCCTTACGCTAACTTACTTTGCCTTTAAAGAAAAACAAGCAATTTTATATATTAGATAGCTTGAGCTGAGTTTTTGTCTTCGGTTTTGAAGAAAAACAATCAACTTTATAAAGTGGGCTAGCATCTAGTCATGTACATTCATCGACATAGATATACGAGTGTGTAATATATGTAAAACTACGTCGTAATGTATTCAAAGACTTTCAATTAGACTCAACTAGAATTGAATTGAATTACGAATCAGGCGTTGTATATTGGTGGCGCCTACTCAAGGAAATCTGAAGTTCTCTGGGGATGTCTAAAAATAGAAATAAAAAACAATAAATAGAAACAAAAACAATACTAGTGAAGAAATAATTACGATATTTATGAATCTACATATTCAAATCAACAAAATTGCACGGCAACACACACACCAGCACACACACACAACCCCCCTACTAACCTCCCTTTCTTCTTCCCCTGGGACAACCTCCGTTCCTCTTATGTTCACCTGCTAGTTGATCTACTTCTTCTTCTACTCTTCCCTCCTGTTCTTTTCTTCTTTTTCTTCTTCTTCTTCTTCTTTTCTTATTCTTCTTCTGGGTGTCGGTGCTGGTCCTCTTCTTTTAGCCGTGGCGTGTGGTTCGGATGGCGATGCACGGGGGGTCTCCAGCGGGTATGGGCGAAGGGCGCTATACTTAAATGCAGGTCTAATATTTGAGCCGTTGTTTTGGCCAGGGTAAGTAAACCCGACACTTGTAGTAGTCGGGTAATATGACTAGCGAGCACCTTGTTGGTTGCGGGGTTAACTGATCTTTGTGCCAGGCTTTAGCCCACTTCGTTTTTTTATAGAATGATTAAACCTGAAAATCGAAAATAAAATATAAAAAAAAATTTTAAAAAAAAATGTTCTTATTTCACTGGCTTTGTGTTTCAATGCCATTTATAAACACGTAAAAAAAAATAAAAAAAGATAAAGAGGAGTGCAAGTTCTGAAAAGTAATTTTGACATTCCATCTCTTACGATAACCAGAGCAGAATCCTTTGATAACTTCAAGATGCGGATAAGAAGAGTTTACTGT